>NW_024716703.1:23765915-23891969 GCF_018991925.1 Homarus americanus | reverse complement strand
ACACACACACACACACACACACACACACACATACATCCAAACAGTGTAATGTCAAATTTGAAACCATGAACTGTTATTTTGTTCTGCATTTCCCTCAAGTTTCTCCTCAACAGTTCTCAACCATCAATAACCGTTCCCTACTGTACTCTTTTCCTCTGTAAATAACTGTTAATAACTAGATATTGCTATTAATAAGAATTTATTTTTTTCGGATATTTTGTTTTATACATTGATAAACATAAGGAAAAATCGTCTCCTCTTATCATAATGTAAGTTACAAAACAATTATTGTTACTTCAGCATAACTTTAATATTAATGTAGTTTATTTTATATTTTGATCACCTTTATTATAGCTAAAAATAAATAAAAAAATAAATATTTATTCGAACGTGAAGTGAAATCTGTTTTTTTTTTTCGTTCGTAAGAAGATTAAAATAAATATTAAAATGTACAGATATTTTTATGATATTTGACAACAGTATAACAAATATATAAGTGAGGTTAGGTTAGGTTAAGGTGGTTGGGTTAGGTTGTTTGGTTGTTTGTATTCGATAAAGCCAGTTAGGTTATGTTAGATAAAATTAGTTACGTTAGGACTTATGAAATTAGTTAGGTTAGGTTAGGTTAGGTTCGGTTAGATTAGTTTATGTCAGGTTAGGTTAGTTTGTCAACTTTGGTTTGGTTAAGTTAGTTTATGACAAATTTGGTTAGGTTAAGCGAGTGATTCAGACGGCAGTAAATTCCTTCCCCCCTCCAATTAGGTAACTCAAGAACCTCAGAACAAGTCATCACCTGTCTCACCTGGCGTCTCCAAGCCAAAGGTAAACAGTGACTCGGAAAGCAATGTTTGTTCACCAGCTGATCATTATACAGAGGGAAGAAAGGGAAATTATCATTGTATCCTGATTCTTCAATTTATTCATTCTCTAATCTGATTGAATTATTTTACTTGTTTTTTTCCCTTATAGAAAACTGAAAATTTACTTTTTTTTCTCTTTTTTTTTTACTTTGGAAGGATTTTATTATTTTTGAGAATATATTCGTTTAGAAACAGAGACTGACACCAAATGACAAACTCAATTCAGCTGATGTTGTAGCAAATGGCGAATCACTACAAGTCACAAAGAGCCAGCAACACGGTAACTATGAGGAAACAGGAGAGGCCATATTTCAGACCGAGAGAGATATATTTCAGACTAAGAGACAGAGGCAAGAGAGAGATAATCACGATTCAGATGTACAGTACAATCGTAAACTAGATAACGGATAACAGATCAACATAGTGTATTTATAGTAAGGAAAAAAACCCCACTATTCTCCTCAATATTTAACCCCTTGAGTAAGACATCAGCCGTGAGTACGATAAATTAACCCAGTATGATAGATATCTTAACCTCACGAGTACGATGCTCCATGAGTACGATAAGTTAACCAAATGAGTTTATCTTGAGTAAGATACCAGCCCCATGAGTACAATAATTTAACACAGTGAGTTAGATATCTTAACCCCCTTGAGTACGATAACTTAATCCCTCGAATACGATATTTTGACTTTATAAATACGATGACATACGCCTTTAAGTACGATATCTATGTACTCAAGGTGGTTTTTAGTCATCGTACTCATGGGGTTAAAGTTCTATTAGACTGTAAATACCAAGATAGAGTTGGATAGTGGTTTAGAGACCCTGACATCTGAAGCGAGAGAGGATAATCAAATAGACCTGATATCAATCCTTATACTCACTCACTGTATTGTTATCTTAGTGTTATCTTCAAGGATGTGACATAAATCATAGCTAGAAGCATGAGTTATCTATTTCCTCGGTGAAACAAAAGACGTGGGATATATTAGGTTAGGTTGTGATGAAGTGTTTTTGGCGACTGAGTTAACATATGGTATACATTTCATATTCTCGGGGTTATAAATTAAGACATAGGAGTAGTGATATTGGGGTTATTTATGTCTTAGATGGTTATTGATGGTTTTATTTTACGAGATCTATTTCACTTTAAGACTGAATGATCTCAACGTTTTTAACACGATTAATCTTCTCGAGAACTGATAACACTTCATTATAAAAAGTTTATTATATGAAAATGGTAAAATAAACTGAATATAAATGTTTAGTATAGCGGCTATTGTTATATTATTTTAACATGAAAGTTCACTATGCAGATTAATATAACAAATATGATTTAATTTATATAGTGAATATGTTTTCAGTAAATCACCATTTTTATCAGTCGAATAATTAATACACACACACACACACACAATTATATACAATACAATACAATACAATACAATGAAGAGAATAAAATTGAATCATATTAATGTGAATATTTAAGGTGAGGTGGATGAGTGAACACAGCGCTTGTCTCCTGGTTTTCACCCTTGGAGGCCTCACTCCACCCAGCTGTGAGTGGGTACCTGACTTTAGTTGAGGAAGTTACGATGGTCGAGTACAGTGTCTGTCATACTGCTTCTTTGTGTACCGAGGCTTAGAGTAGTTAGTGTGTCGTGTCCGTAGAAACCTTCGGGAGCCAGTTAGATAATGTTTGTTAATGAGACCAAGACCTGATGATTGTGATAATGAACTAAGTAAGATATTGACACGTTCAGTAAGATATTGACACGTTCTGTAAGATATTGACACTTTCTGTATGATATTGACACGTTTAGTAAGATATTGACACGTTTAGTAAGATATTGACACGTTCTGTAAGATATTGACACGTTTAGTAAGATATTGACACGTTCAGTAAGATATTGACACGTTTAGTAAGATATTGACACGTTCAGTAAGATATTGACACGTTTAGTAAGATATTGACACGTTCAGTAAGATATTGACACGTTCTGTAAGATATGGCGCAGAAATGTTAACGAAAAATGAGAAAGTAGGGATTTATAGATAGATAAGTAAGATTAAAGTAGCTAATTCATGCAAGATAAAAAAAATGTTGAATTGAAATTAAGTTTTAATTACATGAACATAAACGTTTTCATTTGGATTAAAGAGTTGGAAAAAACATCGAGAGACTGAAAAGTAAAGTAGTATTTTGTGAATGTGGTTATGACGTTACCACAGCTGACTTAATAAAGAATAAGATTCGAATATTTTGGAAATCTGTCGAATGCAGAAACTACTTTAATATGAGCTACAGCTAATTATATTCTGTGGATATTAGTTTAACCAATAAAATAACATTAGAACCAGCAGTAATTTTCTCCCATAATCTTAACCACAAACTCACAAAAATTAAGAACCAATTTTGTGATATTATTAACACCGTGAACTCCCCTCGTTGTTGTTACGTCACCAAAATAACTTACATTACCTATTAAGGACGTTTGCCAAGTTTCTACCACCAAAATTACCCAAGTTTCCACGCTGCGTAATGTCATAGAGGTGTATCATTTTCTGACCTGGAACATAATCTATACTAGGTTAATATACTCTCGTGTGTGTGTTAATATATTGGAAACTCTGTATATATCTCTAGTTAGGTTTTAATATCACGTAAATAATACATAACTTTTTTTTTAATTAGTAATGTCAATCTTTATTCATGGAAAAGTTTATAATAACGTGTTTCATAAATTACAGGTGTAGTTTATTTGGCGTTTTAAGTAGATTCAACTGTTGATCACATTCACTGAGACAGTTTTTGCTTATTAGCTTTTTAGCTTTCCAACAGTTATAGGTTTTTTTGTGTTAAGATACCTGTATTTAGCCTCAGTAACTGCTAACTCAATTGAGACTTATTTTAAGGTCAAATATAAACTGTTGACCACTGAGGATAACACTATCATCACCCCACCTTCCACTCTCTTTGTATAAATAACTGCAATAATCTCCCAATCCGATTCTTACAGATTATCCTCACGTAATGCTTCACGTTGGCCCCAGTGTTCATGGTCGACCTTCGTGACCAGGTATAGTGTTCCTGTAAGGTCCTGTGTATTAATTACGGACTATCAAGTACTCTCAAGGGCGTTCTTCTGTTTTCACTGTGACTAATTGATCATTATGAATTATGTAAAAATCCAACTTTTGTGTAAAATATCTACAAACGAAAAGTTCACAATATTGATAATTTTCCTTTATGTATCGTCGTCTTTCACTCGCATAAGTTCTTAAAATACGTTTACCGAATCAGCTTACATACTAACGGAATTATTTGTTATTTAATATTATATACCTTAATATAATGTTGTGTTTTATATATATTACTGTACTTCAGGTTAATACAGTACATGAATTAGTCATCTATAATTGTAGGTGTATTTATTGTGTTATATATATATATATATATATATATATATATATATATATATATATATATATATATATATATATATATATATATATATATATATATATATATATATATATATATATATATATATATACCGGGTATATTTTTTTTCCTTTTTTCTGAACATGGATCTAACGACCGGACTGAAATTAAATTCAAACAGCATCAACTGCACATTCCGCGCTTACGTTTCATGGCAATTTATAGTATTTTTTATAGTGTGGCCATCGGGCCACCGCTTCCTCTCTCGTTCATAAATATTTTTTTATCTATCATGAACACATTTACCTAAAAAAATTATCCAAATCGTAAAAAAATATATTTCGTCGCTACTTACCGATTTCTCCTTTATTAAATTTCCATTGCTGATCAAAAGTAAAAACCTCTTAAAGAATACCAGATTTATAATATAAGAGATAAAAACGTTAATGAATTATAATAAACATTTGTTTGACAGGTTTATATATATATATATATATATATATATATATATATATATATATTATGTGTGTGTCATAAGCTGCGAAGACTTGTTAAATTATGGTGATAATTGATACACCTGAATCTTTTAATTCAACAAAAACAATCATCACTCAGGAGTAAAAAAAAATTTCATTCTCAAAAGTTGTTGTTATGCTAAGAAACTAAATCTTATTAAACAGTGCTCAAGGTCTCTGGCCCGTGACGCACCTGGACACAGCGTCTACAGAGGAAACCAAAGATTTAATGTCAGTCTCTACACTACAGTAGATAACAGAGATAAGATTATACAACTATATACTTTGTTGTGGGTTCAGTCGACTTCCTGATATATACTGTATATGACCTATGACCTGTGTATATGACCGATGACCTGTATATATGACCTTTGGCCTCTTGTACACAAAACACACTTTATCATTAGAGTTGGTTCAGGGATTATATGAACCTGGTAAGAACAATGTTTTTATTTTCCTGAGCTGTGCTGCAGATATACATACATGGTGTGATACATACATACATACATACATACATACATACATACGTGAATGACCGCCCGACTCCGTCAATGTGGGTCATGAGGCTTAAGAGATGATAAGTGTCTATCCTGAATTACGAGGTGACAAGTAGGATTATTTCATGATCTTGTGACACGGAACATTTACAATTGGATCTAAACTAGTCTAACGCACCTAGAGAGAGAGAGAGAGAGAGAGAGAGAGAGAGAGAGAGAGAGAGAGAGAGAGAGAGAGAGAGAGAGAGAGAGAGAGAGAGACCCTTCCTCATCAACTGAACCTTAGTATGTTTTATCGATCCTATGTCCCGAAGGTTCAGTAGTTCGATGCCAGGTCTATTCGAAGGTGTTCTTTTGTCTGGTATTATTCATCCTTCTGAGAGGTTCATTAATGCCAAGATTCAGTGGTCGGGATACTCGTTGGTGCGAAAGATTTATTAACCCATATATCTCTCGGTCTGAAGGGATAATAAGAGATTTATAACGAGAGTCTTAACCAGGAAAAAAAACGAAGCACTTATGTTCTTTGTTGTATCTCGGAAGACATTGAGTTATAGTTGTGAACTTCACTTAAAGGAAGATTCTAGGTATTGTGAATTTTACTAAACCAGGTTGTTAAAGAATAAGAAGATTAATTTTGTCCTCTACGATATAAAATTTGGTGAATCAATACGTTCAGTGTCTCTATTGAGGATGCCATAAATTTTCGCCTTTTGTCGGGTTCACACTTCAAGGTGCAAGATTTAATTAATTAATTTTTAATGAGAATTTCCTCTTGGGACACTCTAGATAATGGCCACCTGAGACCTAATGTGATATTTTCCTTAATGGGGCGTTGCTAATGGTTACCTCTCTCTCATCTTATGTTTCTATTAGATAATGTATTATAATAGTTCTGCTCAGCTTCTCCCGTCGCGGTGGCTGTTTGAGTGCTCTACTGGGACGTGTACTGACGGTGTTCACGTGACTACCTACGTGCATGGTAACAAAACAAAAAAGTATCCAGTTGGGTCTGATGATTTTAGAAATTATTAATATGACTCAAGTTGTCTCCGTAGAGTCGTCGAAATCCTTTGTCCGTGGTGTCATATTTAAATTTGGGTTGGGTTGGGTTGGGTTGGGTTGGGTTGGGTTGGGTTGTGTTGAGTTGTGTTGAGTTGGGTTAGATTAGGTTAGGGAAAAAAAACAATAATATAAAAAGATATAGTGGCTGAGTGGATACAACGTTCGTCTCCTTCCCTAAGAGTCACGGGTTTGCATCCAGGCTACCCCTAATTCACTCGGTTATCAATGAGTACCTAACGTGTGTACCGTACTTACAGGATCCACTAACATAGAGAGTATAAACAAAAGAGTAAACCTAATAAAACACAAAAACACCTAACAATCACGTTATTCAGCAGAAGGCATTTTACACCTTAAGTCGAAGTGTTTAAATAACTCTGACCTGGTAATGGTGGTCTCATTTTTTGTGTGTTGCATTACCGTAAAAGTAACCACTGATAGGGTGCTAGGGGGCTACATGATGACAATAAGGTTAGTACGCCTGTCAATGAACCACACTGTATAGGTGAGGTGCACACTACTAAGTCACCATCCCGTAACAGTAGTAATAGTACAGAAGCAAAAGACAGTTAATTGTAAAATACGTATAAAGTAAACATCATTAAGAAACTTATTATATTCACTTATACTAAAAATAATTCGTGTAGTATAAAAGTCAGGATGTAAATAACGTAATAATTCCTTACTGCTAGAGTCTTCAGTTATACTTTAGAGTCTTGTGTGTTATTTTATTTGTCTTTCATTCCTATTTGTGTTCCAAACTTCAGCTCTTCACTATCGGCAACTATTTCCAGAGGACATCGTAGCTCTGTGGTGATACATGTCATTGTGAAACTTAACCACGAGTCTCCCGTTAATATTCCTGATGTAAAAGCTGGGTTTTTTTTTCTCATAAAGGTACGATATATTCTTTTGGCGCCGCTGAATCAAACTCATGTCCTCTAAATATAAGAGTAAAGAACTTTTCTTCGTAAAGTGAAGTTGTGATATGATGATGGACAAGTTATACCAAACACTGAGATTATTTGTTTTAGAAAATGTACCAAAGTTACAGGAGTATCTCATCTTGTTGTTGATTAAATTGGTTTTTTGCCCTAATTGCTCCTAGATTAAACCGACCTAATTCAACCATTAGAATCGGGGCGTATTATCTGGGGCCCACTGTGACGGGGACCTATTGAGACGGGACCTTTATGACGAGGAACTATTGAGACGGGACCTTTATGACGAGGAACTATTGAGACGGGGACTTTATGACGGGGACCTATTGAGACGGGACCTTTATGAGACGGGACCTTTATGACGAGGAACTATTGAGACGGGACCTTTATGACGAGGAACTATTGAGACGGGGACTTTATGACGGGGACCTATTCAGACGGGACCTTTATGACGAGGACCTATTCAGACGGGACCTTTATGACGAGGAACTATTGAGACGGGGACTTTATGACGGGGACCGACGGGACCTATTATGACGGGGACCTATTCAGACGGGACCTTTATGACGAGGACCTATTCAGACGGGACCTTTATGACGAGGAACTATTGAGACGGGGACTTTATGACGGGGACCTATTGAGACGGGACCTTTATGACGAGAACCTATTCAGACGGGACCTTTATGACAGGAACTATTGAGACGGATAACGATGAGAAGGGGAGTGAGTAAGATCAGATAGATCCCATGATTCCTTCTACCTTGTTTATGTCGCAAGAGTTTGGTAAAAACTGCCTTTTATATATTGTGGAATAAGCCTGATGTCTTTGATTTCATACAGAGAAATGTTCAGTGTTTTGAGGGAGGTCGTAGCGAAACACGACGACCAAACAATAATAATAATAATTGAGCAAAACTTCCATGCAGGTTTACAATTGGATAGGCATGTATATAAACTATGCAGGTATACAGTTCGTGAATGTAGGTACTGTAGGTATACAGTGTGCGTAGGCCGTGGGAGTAGGCCTATGGTGTATACTTTATATACGAGTTGTGTATATACTGGACGATGCTCCCGAGACTCATTCCTTTAGAGGATAATTCAGTTTCATTTCTCTCATTTGTAGTCAGAGAACACGGAGCTAATGACATTACATCTTGGACTATTTGTTGTTTTCCCTGAAGGTGTCTAGCTGTAAACACTGCCAGTGGGCTACACAACTGTTTCAACGTCAAATCAACACTGAAATCACGTTAGGACCTTATTTCAACATTGATTCAACGATGAAACGATTTCGATTGTCCGGTGGTAGTGGAACAAATTTGTTGTGTTTGCTTAATTACAAAAGAAAATATTGCAGTTTATGTATCTCTGACACCAAGAGTTATATATATATTACCATTTAGAACATCTTTTCCCTCTCGTTTTGTAGAAGCTAAGATGCAATATTTTAATATTCTGTAAATTCGGTGATGTAAAAATTTTCACGTGTGACGAAATTGTGTTCCAATACCAGTTTTCTTCCACTTCAGGTGTTGACTCATACAGCCTCGTACACTCACTGCTGAAGCTCTCACAGTTCTATTGTGTGATGCTCTCTGGCTGTCTGTCTTCTGCCCTAATATTAATAGTTCAGCTCTGTGTGTGTGTGTGTGTGTTTACGTTGACATATTAATGTGAAATTCTCAATCACAGTTTTTTATTCTCCCAACCTACCCACCCGCCCACTTACCCACACACTTAACTTCATACAAGACTTAACCCAGAATGTGTCTTCCCGCCAGCTTCCTAAGACATATTTTGTAAAACTAAACTCCCATGACAAAGAAGCACTCCTACAGCACAACCAACAACATGGAGTGCGACGTTATCACTCCCGCCTCGAGCTCAGGTGGAAGAGAAGATTGAAATACTCGAGAGAAAGAAAAAGTATTATAGTCCCTTTATAATATCAAATACTCCTCTAACTCTACGAGGATGACGAGTGAAGGCATTAAGGATTATAGCTTAAATTATCATCCTTAGATAACTATAACTTAAACTGAAACTGAAATCATTATCCTCAATAAGTCTAGTAATCTCTATTAGTTTTCCTGTATCATAACGCGCCAACAGTTCAAAACATCGACTTCAATATCTTCAAGCTGTTTCTACAAGACAAATCTTCTGTAAATCGACTTAACAGTGCAATTGTTCTCGCCTTTTCGTGTTCCATCCGCTCTCCAGGAACGATATATAATGCTTGTAACTTTAAATTTATGTATCTGATCTTTCTTTCCCTCCCACCAACACGATTTATGCCAGGAGAGCACAGCGGGAGGCGTAGCAAACGACAGCAACACCACACGACCCCTCAACACACTGTCACACGCAACCTAACAGAATTTAGCTCTTAGAACACACCACTGTACGCATACAATACACTGCACATTCAACTTACCGTCATAACAAGGGTACAATTTTTAGCATCAACATATACCAACACACACACACACACACACGGAACACTCCTCAACACAAGCAACACACACTCCTCAACACCAGCAACACGTCAACACTCCTGGGGTCCCTTAAAAAGCACCTCGTCACCTCTGTACGTGGGTTTAACTTGTTGACGCAGAAGGTAATGACAAATTAGCCAGAACAAAATATATTCTTTCTAGTAAACATAGCTCGTGGCCGCACCCTGGTCATAGTCAAGACATATTCATTTCTTAATTACAAAGCTTCAAAATAAGTTTAAACTGACAGAGAGCTCGCGGGGTATAATGAGTGGTGGTGAACGCTCGTAGGTGTCCCCAGGTGTGTCGTAGTTATTAAATCTAAAATAAAATACATTAACCTTCCACACAGGTAAGCAAAATATGTCATCGAACAAACACATTTTCAAACACACACACACACACGTAGGCGTTAAAAATTTCACCAGATTCAGTCAAAAGATTTTTAAATATTTGTGTTGTGGATAATGTTTACAAAGCATAACAAGAGTCATTGACCCACCATTGGCTAACGGAGACTTAATACGGTAGATATATTGTTTAATATATCGTGTGTTGTTGATGTAGCCTTCCCTTCTCCCCTCTGGCAGCCTGAGATGATTGGTGAGGCCAGTTTTATGTATTCCATCCCGACGTAGAACAGCGAGGGATATAATGTTAGTCCGCCGCCCGTAAGGCTTCAGCTCAGGTCAACCAAATAACAACTAATTTCTGATGCCGATTTTTCATTGGTGATCATAAACACTTTAACAGAAATGCCAACCAAAACCGGGTTATTAATTTATATAATTACCTGTTTGTTTAATTGTTTGTAATTCGGACTGTTTTACACATAATACCATGATCCATTATCCTTCTTGAGTTAGTCCTTAAAAAAAAATCACACAATTCATAGAAAACGAAATCCATTTTCTATAAAAGAATATATATTAAATGATAACAATGTGAAACGAAAACTGACGCTTTTCAGAAACTGGAGTGTAAGAATGTGCAGATATATCGAGGAGAGAGAGAGTGATTAAACTGTTGACAGAATTTAGAGTCAAAAGGTCCTTAAAGGATATCCCGAACACTGAAGGATTAGGCAGAACACACAACAGAAAATGGGAGAGAGAGAGAGGGGGAAGGGTTGTCACGGCTACAAATAGTGTGTCGAATGTTAATTTGCACATAACATCTTTTTTTTTCAGCTGCGTTTGTTAAATCTGAATATCAGTCCTGGTTGACTTACTGAGTGATTGACTGATCGACTGATTGACTGCATGACTGGTATACGTACTGACTGACTTTGTATAATGAATGACTTATATTTCAAATAAACTTCGAGAGAAATATAATCGGGATAAAACAGTAGAATGGAACATATATTTTGGATTAAAATTATGGTAGGTTTGGTTAAGTCAAGTTAGCCTGGGTTAGTGGGTTAAGTTGGTGGATAATTAAGGGGATTATTTAGTCTTACTAGAGATAGATTATAAAGGAAATCAAAAGGGAAAATGAGGAGGAAATGATAATATAAAATCTTGAAAACAAAATAAAAATACCCATTATTATTTTTATTAAAGTATATAATTAAAAACAAGATACATTAGTTTGGCCAAAAGTCAATTGTATTTTAATGTTTATAGGAGGATTATCACGATTCAACATGATTTAATATATATCCCTTGAGCATGATGGTATCGTTAAAGTCTTAGATGGCAAATTCCTCCCAGAATTCATGTCAGCTAGCTGTCAGCCGCGCCTCTTAAACTGACATTTTATGGGGGACTCTAAACTTTCCTTACCTATTATATGTGAGGGTTCAGCAGATTAAGCTTATGTACGCAAATACTACACAGCTTATATAGGTTATCAACGCTGCTTTACTACATACGAACATTTCCACCCAGCTTAGTTACGTTGAGTGTATAAGGTATATTCTTTTCCGAATCTATTTTTGTGAACTGATAGAACTACGATTATTCCCATGATGACGCTAATAAGTTTTGAAGACAACAGAGGGGGTTAAAAAGAAGAATGTGTTGAATTATATATCAATATTAGGGTGAAGAACGTTGATGGAGAGGGAGAGGAATAGAATGATGGATACAGTTTGGAAGAATCATCAATATTAACGAGTAATGGGATTCATAACTTAAGCTGAGAGATTGTTTAGATCTTGGTGAGGAGGAGATAGTTGAGGAGAAACTAAACGAAAATTAGAGAAATAGAGAGAAAAAGTTATAGGAAGAAAACAAGAGAGAATAATGATAATGAGAGAAAGATAAAATGTAAGTTATAGGAAGAGAAAGAGAACGGATAATGGAGATAATGAGAGAGATAAAAAAAAAGATAGACAACGTGGAGGATATAGGAAGAGAACGAGAGAGAAAGAAAAATAAAAGAAAGAGAAAGTGTAAGATAGAGAGAAAATAAAGATAATGAGAGAAAGGGGAAGATAAAGTGTGAGCTAGAGAGAGAGAGAGAGAGAGAGAGAGAGAGAGAGAGAGAGAGAGAGAGAGAGAGAGAGTCATTCATTATGGGTGTGGTATAACAGGCGCCTCTTACAACCCTGTACATAGGCTAATGGCTCTAAAATTGCACAAATAATTCAGTAAACGACACTTTCCTATTCAGTATAGTTAAAATCTGGATCACAAGGATATATCGAAGCAGATGGTCACTGTGTACAAATGAGAAGCTCTATAAACTTCTATAGTAAGAGATCTTGGAGAATTGTAAGGAGTCTTTTGTAATATAGACCGCGTGTGTTTCTGGGTACATACTTCATTAAGGCGTGGGAGATGTTTTTTATAGCAAGGATTGGCGTCTTTATGTGGGTGGGAGAACTGTTATAAGATTAGACGAGAGACGAGGAGAGAATTGCTGCTCTTCAGTGGCTGTGCTGGCTCAAGTGATACTTCAGTCTAGGAGTAACTTGGATCTTGAGAAGGTTGTAAAAATATTGAGATTTTTTGTTTTACACGAAGGATCGAATTATGTTGCCTACAGCAGATCATTTTAAGATTGGCCCACCACCTTATTTCACGTAAAGATAACCTAACCTAACCTACCCTAACCTAACCTACCCTAACCTAACCTAACCTGACCGCCCAAGTAAAATTAGAGTGGTTTATCTTCAGGTGAATTAAGCTAGGGCATTTTTTTAATATTACCTGCAGCTTATTAAACGATAGAGGTTTTCTAAGGATGTAAGATAATTAAAATACTTCATTTGGTTGAAACTATAGAGTGATTTATTCTCGTTATCATGGTGTTTTAACTGGGTTCATATACAGTACATCAAGTACGTTAAAACTTTTACATGAAGAATCGTTATAAACACATATGATGAGTCTTGTTGCATCAAATAAGTACATACAATTGACCAAAAAATTACATATCTTCATGATGCAACACAACTACTCACCATTAAATGACAAAAACAAAACAATAAACTTCCTTCCTTGTGTTTTGTTGTTGTTTTGGCAATGAATACAGGAAAATATTTTCACATGTGCCTGATTATATGCTACGTGTGGCCATCATTCACGTCAACACACTCCCGGCAACAAAAACACGAAGACCAGTTCCGTATCCACACGTCATGAGGTGAGGTGGTGGTGGTGGTTTGGTGCACGCGAGGATAATGGCGTTGAATTGCCCCTTAATGTATGATTATGGGGGGGGGGGACCTTGTTTTGTTTATATCAATAGATGTATGTAGATGTAAAACAATGAATAACTGATCAAGATATTAAGGAAATTAAATATTCATCAAATATACCTTGAATAATAATAATAATAATAATAATAATACTAATAATAATAATAATAATAATAATAATAATAATAATAATAATAATAATAATAATAATAATAATAATAATAATAATAATAATAATAATAATAATAACATTGCTCTCGTGTTCTGCTAGTGGGGGTCAGCTGCCCTCAATCCGGCATTATTGCAAGAGATCAACCGTGCACTAAACTTTTGGCCTGGGAAATCAATTGCAATGTTGATAGAATGCACTGTAGCCTCATACTGTTAACGCCTGCTCTTGGGAAAATCAATCCTGTGATAATTTATGATGGACACTATCAATCTTTTTAATCGACTCGAGATTTAGTAACAGCAGATGACCTGAAGATTAAACACTCCAGCTTATTTCACCTGAAGATTAGGCACCCTAGGTTACTTATGTCAAACTGATATATACAAAATATTACATTCTTGATCGACTACAAGTTAATGATCTTTTAAGGGAATATTTCACACCAACCCAAAACTATTCCTCCCTCTAATGACTCCTCACTCGACCACACAAACAGTAAATTACGTGTTAATAAATTGTTCTCATCCACCCTGATATTTCCTATTGACTTCAGCGCCATTTGAGAGCCAGCGGTGACACCTGACTATATTATTATTATTTGATGTTGCTTCCATAACTTCAACTACTAGCGTCTTCAAGGATAGTTTATAAGTCCTAGTTACTATACAAGACAATAGGTTTTAAATAGTAATGAAAATAGTGTGTTTGCTATTGTTAAGTGCTGTATCAGTTTAATCGTCCAATATTGAGTTCTGATTAATTTTCCTTGGGAGGGTCATTCTTCACTTTGTTTATCCTTATTGCCTCTTCCATTTTCACGTCCACATCTTTCATTAATCTCTTTCCTCTGAGCTTTACTCCGCCCCTCATTAGTCTTGATAATGGTTGCCGTAAACTCTCTCATTCAAGTCATAATAAACAGATATCTCTCCTTTAGAATTTGGTAGTTAATGACTAATCTATTTACTAATCTACAATACCCTATTAAAACACTAATATCCCCCACCCACCCTCCTAACCCTACTCACGTTCTTCCAAGGTGTGTGTGTGTGGGTCCTATTCATGAGAGTCCCCCATTCTGAGGACAATCGATGCAAGTTCCGGGGCGAGTGTTTTGCTGTAACTCTCATGTAGTAGGCTTCGGCAGTCCAACTTTTGGTCGCTGTTGATACGAGTTCCTGCGTCTAGACCTGTTTGATTAGGAGTTTGCTCGTCAGAACACCAGAATAGTTCATTTCTGGGACAGCGTACACACCTCACTAGACAGGCACACGTGACTCATATCAAAGTGAACAGCGAATAATCTCGTCGCGTGACACAACTACCCACGCATGTATGTTCAGTGTCTCGCCAACCAACTCACATTAATCTAAAACTTTGAAAAAATAAAAGTGTATAAATTGCCATCAGCATGAATAGGACGGTTTAAATGTGTTATCTAGTCATTTTATCGAGACTAGTGTACGTCGTCGTGTCCTGGACGGTGTGATAGTGTCAGGTTGATGTGTAGTGCGTTGTTTGTCTCTCACGCATGTTGTTTATATCAGTCAGGCGTGTACCGTATCTGGTGTCTCATGTCCTTGTTGTGTGGATCAAGGAGACGTCCGCTACATAACATTAATGCCCTGCGTCAGCTCACAGGTTGACTCCTAACCTAACCTAACCAAACCAAGATATAGAAGATTATTCATGACAGCTCATTAGGTTAATCTTTTAATGATATGAAAGTTATAAAAAGAATCGGTAGTGAAGTAAAATGAGTAGAGGGAGGGAGTTATCATGACCAAGGGCGTCACGCAAAGACCCACATATACGGCCACACATATACGGCCACGCTTAATAATATATTTTTTTTTTTAAGATTTATAATAAAATTCATCGATTACGGACAAGAGCGTTAATATATATCTCTTGTGTGATATAACTTTTGCCCCGTCGGTAATTATAATGGCTGATCACTGACCCTTTATCGTGTATGCTGCAGAGACTTTTCTCCTCCGGCAGCACCGCCCTGGGAGGCTTCTTGTGTTAAGCTCCGTCCAGCTGCCATAAAAAAATAAACTCATAAAAAAATCCTTCCAGCAGTTGGTGAAGCTTCTGTGTAATCGACGGTTTGAAGAGCTCTTTAATAACGCATTACAGAAAAAAATCCAATGACAAAGATTCAACTAAAAAATAATAATCTCAGTCACCAGTCGGGTTTTTTTTGACTCTGTAAAGGAATTGTAATGTTTCAGAGTATCTAAACTTGTGCTGGACGCTTATTAACCCTGGTAGTTGAATTATTTAAATCATTAACATTATCGAGAATATTAATATCACATGGGTCACACAGGAGCCTTCAGGACAAACACGTTTATCAGAAGAGCGCAGTGACACGGTACTGTATCTCCACACGCACACACACTCCTCTCGCCTGCTTGAACACAATCCTTCAGAACAGAGATAATTTAGGATTTAGAATAATACCAACATCCGGGTCCTCCTCTTTCTCCTCTTGGTGTTCCGTAAACAAAAAATGTTAATGAACGAACTGTAACACCCTTTATATGTGTATGTATGTATGTATGTATGTATGTATGTATGTATGTATGTATGTATGTACAGTCACGGAAAAAATGTCCAATCAGTCCTCCGTCCCATTCATGAACCCTGAGACTCATGAACCTGTGAATCCGAGATATTACAGTGCGCCGTCTATGAACCTAACAAGGTATGATGTCTCGGATTAACAGGACTTTTTACCCTGACTGTACTTTGCGTATGTGGTGATTTAGCTGTAGTTCTTCCTGTAGTTTTCTGTAGTTTTTAAAAATACTTTTGTTCATATGCAGGCTAAGGCGGTACCTTTATGCTTGTAAGTAAATAAAATCTCAATATCGTTATGTGTATATGACCAGTTGACTAATTTGTGACGTGTATTAGTGTATCCCTGAGGACCGCGAGAATGGTGGTAGCTCTTGACCAGGACGGTATGTGCAGGTACCTGACATGTAGACCAGGTGTAGCCCAGGTATAGCGTAAACAAAAAGAGCTACTCACACTGAATCAAGGTAGCGAAGATATGTGTGTGTGTATGTGTGTGTCCTAAATCTAACTCAAACGCCTCTACAGGATAGTTGTTGTGGTTGAATGTGGGTGCGCCAAGTCCGTAGACTTGCTAGTGATAGATTATATCAATCGACATTTAATTATTATGCCAAAACTTTTCCAATTTCCTCAGAGACTCAATAGACTACATCAGATAATCATCGTAACAAATTTGAGAAGAAAAAAATACCGGTAATTTCTCTCAAGTCTTAGAGATAACACAGAAAGAGAGAACAATATCTTACTGTAATTAAAGAAAACCATAGATTAGCTCTGTATCTGATCTGAGAATTATAGGTGAGGTTATAGATCTTTTTAATTATAGATTCGGTGATGTGAAGTAATATTTCAGTGGCGCAAAATCAATGAGAAACCTGGAAGGAGAGAAAGAGAGATAAAGTCCTGGAACGAGACTCTAAGAGTGTCTAGAGAGGAAAGAATCCTGGAATGAGTCAGTGAGAATCCTGGAAAAAAAATACTCTATATTCCTGAAACAAGATAGTGTGATTCCTGGAACTAGAATCAGTGAAGACCTTGGAACTAAAGAGTATGATTCCTGGAACGAGTCAATGAAAGTCCTGGAACAAGAGTGTCAAAAGATACTCCTGGAAACGAGAGATTCAGAGTGAGTTCTGGAACGAAGGATATTTTTTTTTTTTACATTCTTTTTTTTTTTTCATTGTATAAAGCGTTAGGGGTTCGAGGAGAGTGACAAATGAAAGTGGAGAGGAGTAGAGAGGGATATATAGCCTCTGAGGTATCACACAGCTTTAAAGGAGAGAGGCAGAGACAGAGAGAGAGAGACAAATGGCCTGTCATGGAAGCTAGATTTTTAAAGGTTCGCAAATAAATTGTCCCCTCTTACCTGGCTACACCAAGACCCATCTACCTGCCTCTTTTATATCACGACACGAAGATAAAATGTTAAGATGTCGTCAAAATTACACGTCAAAATTACACTGAGACTCTACTAACTATTTAATTATCTTACCCACACTTAAAATGGCAAGTTTAGAAGTAGGAATATTTGTGATTCTTGTTCCAGTACAATTTTGAAAATTTTGCTTTGTATTTGATAATAATATACATTTGTTAATATCTAGGATTGCAAAATAAATATCTTGAGCTTAAGTGTATTTTGGTGTATATAACTTTATGGCTTCCTAAATAAAAAATAAACAATATGTGATTACCTTCAATATAGGAATGGAAATAATATAAGGATTAATAATATGCATAGAAAAATATACTGCAAAAATATGAAAAACCTTTCGGAAAAATAATTAAAATTTACTCTGCCAGAAGAAGAAGAAAGTTCAAAGTTTATCTTGGGACGGTACTTCCTTCCTACGGCGCCAGATGAAATTCTCAGGACGCGGCCTTGCACCAGTTTCCAAATTACTTTTAATCTTGAGATCTCGTATTCTAAGTGACCTCGACCAGACAAGAAAATTTCCCTGATACATGAGCCATCAAGGAGGAGAAGAATTTAATCATTGACCCTTTCGACTAAATTTAACCTACACATTTCAAAGCAATTAATTGTTCAAGGTATAAAGTGCTAGGTTAGGTGGGCCAGGTGCAGAGCTGAGACGACAAATTATATCCACCCATGAACTCTCCACCTCCTTTATTTATGAAGGACGGATCAAGGGAAGCACAAACATCAATAGAAGGAGGGAAAGAGAGAAAAACAAAAGTGAAGAAATAAAGCTACATGAAAGTTCTGAAATATCCTGTCGTAATAACACTTCACATTACCTCACCCTTCACAAAGTAATATATCACCACGTCCTCTCTCCTGTACAACACCTGGAAGCTTATTAAGAAAAAATAGAAAATCCAAGACCTTTCATGAGAATACTGAAGAAGACTTGAAAGAAGGGAAACTACCAGGAAATACCGAAAATTGGAGATAATAAAAGAGGCAAGAAATATAATCAATGAGTTAATGAGACTCTTTAAGATGTAAAGACTCAAGATTGCTGAAGCTGTCACCTTGACTACACCTGTGAAGACTATGTCAGACAATTTTATTACGATACATCAGTAGACTAAGAATGATATAGGAATAAGCATTGTTACATCAGGTCTTGTACAAAGTAATGGTCGGGCCTACGGAAGAGGGTGAAGGTGTGGGTGGTGGTGGTGCTTCTCCCAAGGTGTCACACAAGATCTGAACTAAACACAACATTCCCTTTCTATCTCTTAATGCATTTCTGTTCCTCCTAAGTGTTGTTGTTACTTGTTTTCTCTGTTTTAATTGTCGGGTTATTAACGACCGTTCAGTAATTATTCGTTTCTAAGATTGACAATAAATAACTTTTGTGAACTTAAAAAAGAAGTCCAATTGAAGAAGGAACAATTGAGAGTTCTCCAGCCACACTTACTACCATCTACCATTATATCAATCTGCCATGTACAATAAATTAAATATTCTTAATCATAATTATGTTGTATAGCTCTATTGTCTGCTGTTAAAGACGTAAGCAACTGAATGATAAAAATACAATATAACAATAATATATATTTGGACTATTCCATTTCTTCTCACTGTCAAGATATTACGAGAGGAAATTCTCAATTAACGATATGAATAGATCAATTTAAACCTGATAATGACGTCTTCAGACAGCTGTTAAGATCCCCCGGGGTGAGGAGAGAGGAGGCGGCCAACTTGTATGTGTCTAAAACATTCCATCATCGCCATCATCAGAAATTCACAGTTCAATATTCCAAATCTCTTTTCCATTTTAGAGTCGTGTGTATGAAATATTGTTACTATTGGAAACTGCTCAGGTTTATGGGGCTGAACATATATATCTATTTCTATTTATTTTTGTTTTCTGCTTTTACGAACGCGATCAAACGACTCGGCCTCAATATTAACTTAAAACCATTTCAATCACAATTTGGAGTCACCTAAACCCAAATATCAACCAAATGAAATGTAGTGATTGAAAGTAAACTTCATCCTGTCAGAAATCAAGAGTAAAAGTTTTCATCAAAATTCCTTTATGGTTGTGTGTCAGCGAGTGGTGGTGTAGGGCCTCGTGTGATGATGACGTTTCGTTCATTCCGTCGACTTGAAAACACTTGAATTAAATTACCTTATAAAATACATTACTTAGAGTGTTATGGACGTAATATTTCTACTCTTTGATTATACATCTTACAAGAGTATTATAAATATAAGTGAATGGTACTCTATTCGTTCGTTTGTCTTGATATTGTACTCGTGACTTTACGCTATCGCACTCCAGGTTATCGTACTCATGGGGTTAAATCATTGTACTCGAGGTGTTAGAATTTTGTACTCCATGTAATAAGTAATCGTATTGGTAGGGTTAAGTTATTGTAATCAAGGTGTTAAATATTCGTACTCAAGGGGATAAACCCTTATACTCAAGTAGTTATCATTGTACTCATGGGATTAAGCGATTGTACTCGAGGGGTCAAGTTAACGTATAAAAGGAATTAAGTCAACTTACTCGGGGGGTTAAGTCACCGTACTTCTGGCCATGAGACGGGCCATAAGTCGGTCCACCTACTGGCCATGAGGTGGGCCAACTACCATGAGGCGAGCCAACGACCATGAGGTGTATTAGGGATGGCAGAATCCCATTTGAGTCTACCGTTGACAGAGCCACACGAGTATACTGCTTCAATGCAAATCCCAGTTCCCTCCCCTTAACAATTTACTGCCGGGCTGGGGTGAACGTATCTCCCTATAATGGCATTGTAAGGAAAACAAACATAGGAAAGGCTCAGGAAAATGACTCGAGATTGGATTAGCTCACCCTCACCCAATCTGCTAATTATAGTCAACCATTCCCATTCTGTATTTTAAAAGTGAGAGCATAAATTATTGGTGTGTGTGTGTGTGTGTGTGTGTGTGTGTGTGTGTGTGTGTGCGTGTGCGTGTGCGTGTGTGTGTGTGTAACAAAATCAATTGGAGATAATAATCATAACATGAACTGTATTTACACTCGATAATTACATATCATGAATAATGGAAATGATCAAAGAATGTAATTGTACAACAGTCGTAAACATTACAAACAAGCAAAACTTAATTACATTTCTCAATCAATTGTTTATTGTAGGAACTAAAGACAACTGAACGATGCCAGACTAATTTTAACTCTCTGAAACGAATGAAACTCACTGAAAATTGTTCATATGGTTTTTGTCTTGAAATGAACAAATATTTCGTTCCAACTGTACATGATCACATCTCTTTAGGAACACAAACACGAATTATTCTAATACCTATTAAAACATACGAATTATTGCTACAAATTAGGCTTTAATCTTTAATGGGAATGAAAGCCGAAGTTTGTGTACCATCTTTAGGGATATGACTGAACTGGACTGATGTTGATTCCAGCAATATCACGAATGTCGACTTTTTAGAACACCAAATTAAATCATTCCAGTTATATCATCAGAATATTATTGTTGTTTTGCAGTGTTTTTGTGTTTCAACATCTTTTAATTTGTCTTAAGTTCTGCCTAGTGTTTCTGAAAATTGAGGTAATAATGTGTTGCAACAGGTGTGAGATATTACAGTACAGAACACTTGAGGAGTTTCTAGACAACATCCTACAGAACTTAGTAAAACATTAAATTCTTACTTTTTATATTACTGCGTATCATTAACTCAGTTCTTAAAGTAGTTATTCTGCAACAGATCAACGCATCAACAAACACAAACTAAGATATGTGCCTTTGTCAATCTGATACACGATAATCCGTAAAAATTACACACATGAGTTGATACTACACACCGAGACACTTAAATAAATTAGATAAATACGACTTTTGATCACCATTTAATTATTAACTTAACCTCACCTCACCTCACCTCACCTCACCTCACCTCACCTCACCTCACCTCACCTCACCTCACCTCACCTAAATCATGAAATAAATGTCTTCTTATAAATTAACCTTTCATACCTATATATTGACTAAATAATCAATATTAATCTCATCACTATTAACATCCACTAATTAAAATGTTAATACTCGTTTGGCCAACTCGTAATTATCTCTTAATGAATGTTTTGTTAAGTGAATTAAGTCATTAGTGTATATAGCATTAATTAGTGTATTGTGGGTAAGTAAATCACCACACACGCATCATTTAACAGCCACCCCAAACAAGAGATTTTAATTCGAATTTTTTTTTACCATGTGACTCAAAACATTCCTTAATTGTCACTCGTTATTATGTTAACTTCGCTCAGTATTGACTAACATTTTCAAGACAAATTTGGGTTGATATAAATAAGAATATTATTTGTTTCTTCCTTTTTTAATTTTTCTTCTTTCTTTCATTCACTCCTTCCCTTTTCCTTCCTTCCTTCCTTCCTTCCTTCCTTCCTTCTCCCTAACTGCTTGCCACTTTATCATCATCTCTTCCTGTTACGAGAGAGAAACTGACTGCGTGTGCGTGCGTGTGTGAGTACATAAGTGCGTGTGTTCCTGCGTGTGCTTGCAAGAGCCAGAAATCATAGCCTATCTCGAGGTCAGCAAGTGAGATGTATGACACACGATCTGTCAGATTGGTCCTCTCTCTCTCTCTCTCCTTGATATTTTCCTCTTAAGACGTCGTTGTTTCTGTATATAACCAGTAATTAATCTTTCAAGTTACACAAATTGGTTATACAAATATTTATACATACATACATACATACATACACATACATACATATACATACATACATACATACATACATACATACATACATACATACATACATAGGAGAATGAGAGGAGGGCGGTGAGCCAAGACCTGAAGCTGGCAGAGGAAACTATCTTCACGGTCCACTTCCTTACGCTAACTTTCCTCTTCCTGGTGTCAACAAAAGCAGATGGAGATTATACAATGTAACAACTCCCCCCACCACCCCACCCCCACCCCCCACCCCCACCCCCACCCCCTCCCCCTTACCGCTCGTGTTGTTAACTATAATTGGTCGTGACGGCTCAACAACCCTTGCAATTATTGGCTACTACAACGATCCTCTTGTATTTCGTTAATTTCCTCGAAAGTAGATGTATGAATGGCCGTGTTGAGTAATTTTGTTGATATATGTATTGTGTAGCTGTGCCCTTACCTTCTCGTTACCACAAGTTGTATTGATTGTATTTATAATAGTTGGAAGGGAAGCAATATCATAAAGGAAGGGCAATGTAAGTAAGAGCTAAATACTACATTAAATTAAATGGCTAATATGAGTTAAAAACATTGTAAATACACAATTATGTTAACTTTTATCGCCATTGGAGTTGAAATCCGATATAAGTAAATTGTCCTTTGTGACTGAATCTCGTCGTATGTCCTTTGATGTAGCTAGACCTTCATCAGCTCCTCACCAAGTTATCCTCCGCCTTGTAAGATTCCCTGTTATCACCTGGGCAGAATCTTGATATATTTACATGATATCAAGAAAATATAGGCCTATGGTTTAGTGGGTGATCAACTTAACAGACGGTGGTGTGATAAAAGACCCTGTAACAATATAATGTAAACACTGAAAGAAAACAATATATTCACTAATTTGTAAAGAGTAGATAGTAAACAAATTTTATAATGACCAAATAGTAAACATATTCATCACCGAACACAAGATTAATTAAACTATTCCAGCGTAGCGTTTACTCAACTATCCTCGTCTGCGAAACTTGTTGTAAAGCGACACACACACACACACTCCACGACCCACACTCCACGACCCACACCAGTTGATAAAAGAACCACCACAGCACCTGAAGACTTGAGGAAGGTTGTGTCTCTGTATAAGTCGATGGATTTTATTTAATTATAATATTTCTCTCCCTTCAGTAGTCCAAGGAAAGATAATATTAATTCCGGTTTGGAGGACAAGTGGGAGTCTTACGGCCATATTATTAAAAACAAAAACAAGGGTTAGTTCCACCATCCCCGGCCTCTGAAATAAAAAGTTAGAAAGTAGGTGTAAATATTCTAGCCTATTTGGACACTTATGTTATACAGTATTACCAAAACAAAATAGTATTGACTCATCACAGACTTAGCAGCAGTATAAGTCTCTGATAACCAAACATTCATAACCTAATGTAATGTAATTTAATGTGACTATAGAGTATTTGGTGAATTAATATTACTTGGGTTATTTTGTGTTATTTTGGGAGGTGGTCGTGGCAATTAGTTAAATTACTCACCTGACTTAATGTAATTCACCTGTTAACTCAGTCAGTATTTGAAGAACTTTTAGTATCGATTGCCTTTATATAATCGTTTTACATGTGTGCACAATAGATGTATGTATATGTATACTATAACAGGTTAAGTTACATTAGATTGCTAAAGCACATAGGTTCCTATATTGAGCTGAACATTACCGGAAATTAGTGAAATATCCAAGTCGTAACAGGGTAAACATTATCTTAGGATTGATGTATTATATTGAAACGCCTTTACATTTATATAATACGAGTGTTTAGTAAATACCCACTCTCTACCCACCATACAGGCTGCAATAAGTGTTTACCTCTGTGTATGTTCAGTCATGAGTGTAGCGGAAACTTAAAAAGGTTTGAAGGAAATCCCATTACGTGTGGTGGGGTGAACGAGGCAAGAACTAATTAGCAGGTAGAAGTGAGAGATAGAGATATGATGACAGTGTAGGCGAGCTTCCCTACACCAGGTAATGACAGGTAGGGGAATGAGACTCACACCTGTAGAAGGAGAGACACCTTACATGATTCGTCTTCCTTTCACCTGGATGGGACTCGTCTTGTTTATATTATAACAGGTAACTACAGAACAGGTAGATAATTAAGATCTAAGAAAAGGGAAAAACAACTTGATCACTATTGTTACTGATGTAGGTAGAAATAATGACGTATATTAAGAGCTTCTAAATCACTCTTACGTTAACATAAATCTTTACTATGTGTTCAGTGTTTGGTGTGAAGTTCTTGGGTCAATATATTATCACAAATACATTTTATTATTTAACTTGTATTGACAGATACGTTACACTTAACACACTACAAAACCTGTTAACACTATATATATATATTGACAGGTGTGTTACACTTATCTTAACACTACAACACCTGTTAACACTATATATTGACAGGTGTGCTACACTTAACACACTACAACACCTGTTAACAGTTTACAACTCTTTCTTGTGTTAATTAATTATTTTTATATCCTCAACACAATTAAAAACTTGACATATGAGAATAAAGGTCCTACATCAACTGTTATAGATTAAAACATTACAATTTGTATATAAATATTGAACCTTTTTACACAGATGTCACATTATATTTTATGCCGAAAGCAGATCATAATTACTGGATTTATTCAATGAGATAGGAAATTAAATGTTTAATTCAGGCATTGAACGTTTAAATTCAGGTAAAAAATGTACACAGAGAGAAAGAAGTACACAGTGAGAAATATATGTATGTGTGAAGCATACCCGCATACAACAGAAAAATCATATCTGTGTTAGGTTAGGTTAGGTTTTAATCTTCTAGACTTAAATGTGTAGAAATAATATTTATATATCATTTATCCCGAACGTAACAGCGAGACGACGACAACTCTACGGATACCACACCCCACGTTTCACTATCTTATCATCTCCGTCTATCCACCACATTCTTTGTTTTCTCTTCTCCTTCCTCCTGTTCTTCTTCAACCCCCTCTTCTCCTCCTCCTCCTCCTCCACGCCATACCCTCAATCATTCCACAATTTAATCCAGTGCTTGGTGGGAGATATGAAGGAAATACTTCAGCTCAGGTCTGTCGATGAGTGATGGTTGGCAGTCCAGTTCACCAAGACCTACCTTGCTCCTGCGGCCACACGCTGGTCGGCACGAGTCTCCAGTCACACTAAATCTTTCCAGTTCGAACTCTTTCAACATTGATTATCCCACGTCATTATAATCCAAGTGTACGGGTGTGGATGAAGGGGAATTTTACCCGGGGAAATATTTAAGAGATGATGAAAATATAATGTAATAAGTGGTCAAGGTTAAGGTTAGATTAGGTTAGGTTAGGTTAGGTTAGGTTAGGTTAGATTGAATTTAGACATTGAGATGGAAAATTGTCATAGGATTTTGTAGTTACTTGTTAGAGATTGATGGAGTTTAGGATATTTTTTTTATGTTTCTAAAATATAAGATATGAAAGACAATGGTTAGAATGTAAAGTAAATCACCCTCTGGAAACCCACCACCTAGAAGCAAAAACCCACCACCTAGAAACAAAAACCCACCACCTAGAAACAAAAACCCACCACCCAGAAAAAGAAACCACCCAGAAAAGAAACAAACCAAACTAGGAATAAAAACCCACCACATAGAAACAAAACCCACCACCTAGAAGTCAGAAAACCCACCACCTAGAAACAAAAAAACCCACCACCTAGAACAAAACCAAACTTCACCTAGAAACAAAACCCACCACCCAGGAACAAACTCCACCACCCTGGAACCAAGGTACACAAGCATTCTCCTCCCACAGTACCTCACACGCCCCAGCCACCGTCAAAATACCAAAGCCAAGATGAAACGCTTGTCCCACACCACCACAGAGCCAAGGAGAGATACGTAATGTGGAAATAAAGCAAGATGCTGCTTCTCCTGATTACACAATATCAATACACACACACACACACACTGGTCAATAATACTGTCAATACTGTCACACACACACACACACACACACACACACACACACACATCACACACACATCATCATCATCACGTCACACACATATACATATACATACCCCCACACACCATATATACACATACATATTGTTACATACCACCACACACACACATACTCTCACATACACTTACCTTCATACTCACACACACACACTCACACATACACACACATACACATTCTACACATCTGGCATATTCCTGTTTCTATTGTATATAAATGGCCCAATTTATCTCGGGGGAGGGGAAGGAGGTGTTTCAGTGTTGGATCTTATTTGACTTGTGGCATATTGTTGAGGAGTCTGCTGGCCTCTTTGATGTCTTCCAAGATGTTTTGCTTTGTGAGGGTTGTGGTGTAATGGTGCTAGGTGTGGTGTAAATGGTGTTAGGTGTGGTGTAAATGGTGATAGGTGTGGTGTAAATGAAGTAGGTGGTAAATGGTGCTAGGTGTGGTGTAAATGGTGTTAGGTGTGGTGTAAAATGGGTGATAGGTGTGGTGTAAATGGTGCTAGGTGGTGTAAATGGTGCTAGTGTGGTGTAAATGGTGTTAGGTGTGTAAATGGAAGTAGTGTGGTGTAAAATGGTGTTAGGTGTGGTAAATGGTGCTAGTGTGGTGTAAATGGTGTTAGTGTGGTGTAAATGGTGCTAGGTGTGGTGTAAATGGTGCTAGGTGGTAAATGGTGTTAGGTGGTGTAAATGGTGTTAGGTGTGGTGTAAATGGTGCTAGTGTGGTGTAACAGTGTTAGTGTGGTGTAAATGTGCTAGGTGGTGTAAATGGTGCTAGTGTGGTGTAAATGGTGCCAGTGTGGTGTTAATGGTGCCAGTGGTGTTAATGGTGCCAGTGTGGTGTTAATGGTGCTAGTGTGGTGTAAAATGGTGCTAGTGTGGTGTAAATGGTGCTAGTGTGGTAAATGGTGCTAGTGTGGTGTAAATGGTGCTAGGTGGTGCGTTAATGGTGCTAGTGTGGTGTAAATGGTGCTAGGTGTGGTGTAAATGGTGCTAGTGTGGTGTTAATGGTGCTAGTGTGTGGTGTAACAGTTAGTGTGGTGTAAATGGTGCTAGTGTGGTGTTAATGGTGCTAGTGTGGTTTAAATGGTGCTAGTGTGGTGTAAATGGTGCTAGTGTGGTGTTAATGGTGCCAGTGTGGTGTAAATGGTGCCAGTGTGGTGTCTTTATACTTTCACCAGCGTAGTTGAATCCTATGCTTACTGCCCACAATTTAAGGTAATAGTTCATTCTTATGTTGACTACTTATTTTTATATATGTTTTTGTCTGTCTGTCTGTCTGTCTCTGTCTGTCTGTTTCTGTCTGCCTGTCTGTTTCTGTCTGTGACCACCACCACGCACTCACGCACCATCTGACAGTACTATCACCATAACCAGCTGTCAGGTACCACCACTAACCACCACGCACTCTCGCACCATCTGACAGTACTACCACCACCATAACCAGCTGTCAGGTACCACCATTGACCACATCCCATTGAAAACATACTATAGCCATTACGATCATTGGGTTTTATTGTAAAGCATTTTTAGTAATGGATTCAATATCTGTCATGTAAATGGTAGCCCAATCTAGGAATATTGTAGCGAGTTGATTTGATCCTTTCACTCTGTTGCTACATCGACATTAATATAATAATGTTGAGGGAGAAATGGAATATTATTTGAATGTTTAAAAAAATAAATGTTACCGGGACGCTGTTGTGTGTGGGAGTAAAATAGCGCTGCCTGACTCGAGGTATTAACTGGTAGACAAGTTAAAGCTCTATCGTTGGAGACTTAACTCTATTGGATGTTACTGGGCTCCATTGATGCTTCTCCACCATTAGAGAGTATATTTATCTCCCCTGGTGCTCAATATCTCCGCTATATAACCTAACTTAACCAAACCTTTGTGGGTGTGTGTTTGGACTTCCTTACCAACTATAGGATCTGGAAGAGTTTTGGTAGCGGTGCCACTTTGAAGCCCCTGCAAGGTATAGCTAGTGATGCCATCCATAGCTACAGTCTTCCTGAGTCTAACTGTTGGGATTATGGGATGCGTACTCTATGCTAACCTAACCTATATTACCTTAATCTAACCCAACCCAACCCAACCCAACCCAACCCAACCCAACCCAAATCTAACTCCAACCCAACCCAACCCAACCTAACCCAACCCAACCCACAACTTCCCTTAACCCCACAACCCAACCCACAACCCAACCTTAACCCACCAACAACAACCATCCTCTAATCATCTCTTAAATCACTCTGTATTTCTTTATAAACACTCTGAACCAAAAACATCATACGTTGTCATCTAAACATCATACGTTGTCGTCTAAACATCATACGAGGTCATCTAGACATCATACGAGGTCATATATGCTTACGGGCAAGATTAAAGCTGGCAAACTAAACATCGGTGGATTAATAACTCAAGCGCCACTTATAATGTTACAGCTCTGTGTTCGACTACCTATGATAATAGTCGCTGTGTCTATGATGGTAATACTTCCCAGTGATGTCTCTTTACCTCATAATACTCCTCATTAGTCTATCCTTCCCTCAAAATACTCCTCATTAGTCTATCCTTCCTCATAATACTCCTCATTACTCTATCCTTCCCTCATAATACTCCTCATTAGTCTATCCTTCCTCATAATACCTCATTAGTCTATCCTTCCTCATAATCTCCTCACTAGTCTATCCTTCCTCATAACATCGTTAGCTCGTGTAATGAAGTTATATAAACACATAATCCTGAGAATATGCGCTGTATGTCTGACACTTACGATTGACACTACTTGGGAGATAAACTCGTGACGGTCGTGAATGAATTTTTTTATGATTTTCTTTAATTTACTAAAATTTACAAGACTTTAAGTTATGTTTGTTATAAGTTGGTCAGGTGTTGTTTCAGGTAGGTGCCAGAGAGGGTAGAGTAAGTTGTACTATGTTGTGGAGCCAGTGAGTAATAGAATCTTTAAATGACGGATATGTCTCTCTCTCTCTCTCTCTCTCTCTCTCTCTCTCTTTTTTTTTTTTTTTTTTTTTTTTTCTTCTCTCTCTCTCTCTCTCTCTCTCTCTCCCTGCTTAAAGACCTTAGTAGTTTCAGGTGTAAAAACCCTCATTAGTTTTATCTGAAGCATCGAGGTTGTCTAAGTACGATGGTTCTTGCTGGTGAAGAATTTACTTAAGAAATAAATATAATCTAAATAATATATATATTTTATTAGTTTTAAAGACTTTAATTGATAGCTGATAATATATTTCGGGTTAGAAAATGTATTTGATTTAATAATTTCATATATCCCAACTTTAACTCATATGTTTAGGTTGTATGGTGTTGAGGGAAGGTGTTCTTGGTCTGAGGTCGTTGTCATAATGTTGTTTCATGTATCAGACTTTACATTATCACCCTCACACATCAGAGTAGCATCGTGTAGCACAAAGCCTTAAACAGATTCCAGCCGGCGCCTCGTGATGCTTGTCTTCCATTAAGGCTGAATCACAAGTTGTATACATAATACCAAGACGTCTTTAAGGGAAGTTATCTCAATGTCTGTGTGTAGTGAAGATGGTATCACACACACACACACACACACACACACACACACACACACACTTCCTACCTATGTAAAATGTTATGCTAATCACTAGTATCTAACAGTCCACTTATGAATGGAAATCCTCCTCCATATGTGCCGATAATACTGAGCCTTTTGCATCTACAGTATAAACCATCACTATACTGCCTTATATCGCCATCCTATATATGTTGTTGTGTTGGCAAATGTTGTTCTGTTGCTCCTACACCTCTGGTATCTTCATAGCAAGTGTCAGATATCACAGTTAAATTCTTGAGTATGATGTCAATCCCGTGAGTCCAATGAACTAAATCAACTGAGTATGATTTTTATCCCTGTGAATACGATAACCTTTTCTGTTCTTGCTTTTGAAGTTAGATGACTGTTTTACCTTCATATGATTGTAATTTTAACGTAATCTATGTAGCGAGAAGCTGAGGTAACTGTCACAACACACACAGGTCACAGGGACAATGTAGAGGTCAGTCCTTGGGAACTTTGAAACACAAGTGATAATATTCTCTTAGATATAAAAACACCAACCTTTTCTGTCTATAAAAAAAAATCACGAGAAATAAACGAAGAAATTAAAGGTATAAAATAGACTCAAACTAATGCTACACACCTACCACAATATGCAAATTAGGATAAAAAAAAATACTCATGAAGGTTTCAATTTTAAAAGCGAATTCCCGGGGAGTTTTGTCCCATAAATCAGAACAAAAGTTATTTCACAAATCCACGCTTAACTAGGGCTCAGGGGACGGAAATCTACTCGATTATTGAAATTCTTTAAAATGTTGGAAATGTTTTGGTTTCAGAGTATTAATAATTATAACTAACTCAGTGATGGAAATATAATCAGTTTTTCGTTACCTCTAATTTTAGTTAATTAAAGACGATAATACGGATATAGTATGAGGTAAAGGCTATGGTGACGTGGGATTATGTCTCACTAGTGATGGTGGTGTTGGTGGTGGTGTTGGTGGAAGTGTTGTTGGTAGTGATTGGTGGTAGTGGTTGGTGGTAGTGGTTGGTGGTAGTGGTTGGTGGTAGTGGTTGGTGGTAGTGATTGGTGGTAGTGGTTGGTGGTAGTGGTTGGTGGTAGTGGTTGGTGGTAGTGATTGGTGGTAGTGGTTGATGGTAGTGGTTGGTGGTAGTGGTTGGTGGTAGTGGTTGGTGGTAGTGATTGGTGGTAGTGGTTGGTGGTAGTGGTTGGTGGTAGTGGTTGGTGGTAGTGGTTGGTGGTAGTGATTGGTGGTAGTGGTTGTAGTGAAGGTAGTAAGAAGGTCTGCGTGAACGAGGAAGAAAGATTAAACATTCCATAAGATACAACAAGTCCATAATTAACGTCAAAAACCAAAATTAATAATGATTATAAGTCACCTACACTAAGAGAAAAGAGAGAGCAGAACGTGAACTAACACATCTGAACAACACGCAAAGATTCACCCAACGTTCTTTCTCTCCATAAGACTGCAATCATTGGTGACACGAGGCCCCTCACACACACACACTCACTCACATACCTAACTATCTAACTCACTCGTTTAAGCACTCACATTTACTCAAACGTACATGAACGCACACTCACTCACTCACTGCCTAGGTATATCCCGAAACTGTTCAAAATTACTACTAAAAAATTGAACACTTCGGTAGAGACTCAATACATCCGTGGTCGTAAAGGAAATATACGAGAGCATGGCGTCGCAGTTAAGTTAAATTACGGGATTAATAAAGATTACGACTCCGACCGTAATTATACCTTTACTCTTATTACACACACACACACACACACACACACACACACACACACACACACACACACAGTCCCATATTTCCTTAGAATATTCCTTTTCTGCTTTAGAGTTCCTATTATCCCCTGAATGCATCCTACCCCTAGAAATCCCCTACCCCTTAGATACCCCCTCCTAGACACCCCCTCCCTTGACACCCCTATCCTGACCCCCTACCCCTTAGACACCCCCTATCCATAGACACCCCTTCCTAGATACCCCCTACCCTTAGACACCCCTACCCCTTAGACACCCCCTATCCTTAGACACCCCTTCCTGAGCACCCCTACCCTTAGATACCCCCTACCCTTAGACACCCCATACCCTTAGACACCCCTACCCCTTAGACACCCCTTACCCTTAGACACCCCTACCCCTTAGACACCCCCTACCCCTTAATGTACCCCCTTCCCCAAATGAGTTCCTCCAGCCCCTAAGTGCACCTTCTCCCTAATTAACACCCCCTCCTGCCCCCTCCGCCCACCTTACTAAATCCACCTCCCCGAAAATCTCTGCAAAAGTGAACATAAATTAGTTTAGTCTACCTGCATATTGCTTAATTCCTGGGCTGTTTGAATTAGCAGGTGATTATGACAATTAAAACTCCTATTATCATCCTAACAGTGTATGCTGGTTGGTGTGTGTGTGTGTGTGTGTGTGTGTGTGTGTGTGTGTGTGTGTGTGTGTGTGTGTGTGTGTGTGTGTGTGTGTGTGTGTGTGTGTGTGTGTGTGTGTGTGTGTGTGTGTGTGTGTGACCAATTTACGTTTCCGGTAAAAACCAAAAAAATAAGAGTCAATTAAAACACAGAAAAAGAATTGTTGTTTTGTCTTTCTAAACGTAATGGTATACTGATGTAACGTGCTATATTTTTTTTTTATTATTATTTTTCGTCAAGATTTCCCAATGGACTCAAACTGCTGTTGACATTTGATTTTGTTTTCTGTATCACCATTTCACCTGAAGACTATAATCACCCTTACGCTTACCTAACCTAACCTAACCTAACCTAACCTAACCTAACCTAACCTAACCTAACCTAACCTAACCTAACCTAACCTAACCTAACCTAACCTCACCTAACCTAACATCATTCCCCCCAAACAGTGTTAATCTTCAGGTGAAACAAACTAGGGTGGAGTTTTTTCAGGTAATCCGAGTTTTATTTATGTATACGATATAAGATAAGTGTATCGTCAGTTATATCACGTAATATATCTACCAAGTGTAAATAATTTTTTATTAATTTTACAAAGTTTTCCTTTTTTTTTTTAGTTAGATAAATCATCCCATCTCCAACAGTACTTCCTCAGCATCACACATAGTAACGTTAAGATTTTAATTCGTATCCTGTCTGCAATATGTACAGTCCCCTTCACTAGTGCATTTACAGGGGCTCGTTCATATAAGCATTCCATAAATCATTATCTTTGAGATATTTGTTTTTAATATTATTTTAATTTGATTCCATAGTGCGTTTACTATTGAGAATGTCCTTCTGTCGAATGTAAACAAACACAACGTTGCCACACTGCACAAAACCTGACGAGTTCCTGTAAATGCACTAGTGAAGGGGACTATACCTATTCTGACAAGTTTGCCCCTCGTCTGTCGTCGTTTTCTTTGACATGCAAGAGTTATTAAGCAACGATATCCGTGTTAAAAGATGTTAAATAACTCAGGGAATCTTACCTTTTTTTCTGTGTTATATAAAGAGCTAGAAAATAGAGATATATCATGGAGTTATCAAATAGAATTAATCAATTTTTGGTCTTTCACTCAGTCAATAGCATTGTCTATTTAGTAGTGTATTTTTTGGTTTGGTAAAACTTCAGTCATCAGGTTTTGGTAACACTTCAGTCATCAGGTTTTGGTAACACATCAGTCATCAGGTTTTGGTAACACTTCAGTCATCATCAGTTTAGCACCAAAGAAATTCTATCCTATTAAAAACCAGTTGGTGTCTCGTCTCGAATACCTCAACCATAATACCAAAACATTATATAAACAACACTCAATCTTAACCAGAATCTACAATAACGAACCTAAGGAATTTTATTCCACAAAAACCCCAAAGGAAGAGAATATTAACTTACGGGTTATTGGTTATCGTAAGCCTGTAGATATAATCCTTTGGAGATACGAGAACAAAAAATCATTTCTTGGTATAAGGTCTGAGGACAAAAAAAAAATCTTCAAGTTTTTATAATATTTTGGCCAGAAATGACTCGTTATTGACTGATTATATAGAGGAAGTGTAGCGTGGATTTCTCTAATGGTAACGCCACCGGGAAGTGTATTGCCTCTCTGGGTGTAGGTTTTGTGTTTGTGTACTTTGAGGTTTAGTGTATGTGTACTTTCAGGTTTAGTGTGTATATACTTGGAGGTTTAGTGTGTGTATACTTTGAGGAGTTTGTGTACGAATAACTTCAGGTTTAGTGTGTGTGTGAGTGTGTGTGTGTGTGTGTGTGTGTGTGTGTGTGTGTGTGTGTGTGTGTGTGTGTGTGTCTGTACGGGGGGTAAGGAAGAGGAGTGTGTATAAAGCCACAGTGTGTGAAGGAACTCCCGCAGTCTATCTCAGAGGAGGACCAATCTGACCAGGTGACAGATCGTGTGTCATACCCTTCACTTGTTGACCTCAACATATGACTCCAGGCTCGATAAACTTGGGGAGTTGATCGCTTCTCAGTGCCTCGAGTTCGTTCCTTCCTTTCTGTGTTCATTTTCTTTAGTGTGAACCTTTAGCTGATGTTAGGAGGCTGAAATATATGATTTTTTTTTTTACATGTTATAGATTATATATTTTATGTAAGTCTGTCTGTCTGTCTGTCACTGTCATTTACTTTCCTGAGTAACGTTGAAGCCTAGATACCAGGATTAAAAAATATACGTATGCAGAATGTGATATGTATATGACAGTCCAACAAAAGCAGAGCAAGAAACTCATTTAAATCTACAGTAATGTTTTTGTTGTCTCTTACTATAGTTTCATCGTGTAGTACTGTGAGGCCTCGAGGGGTTCACTTATCATTATCTCTAAATACCTGTTCTTGATTATCTCTGAACACCTGTAATTGATTATCCCTGAACACCTGTTATATATTATCTCTAAATACCTGTTCTTGATTATCTCTAAATACCTGTTCTTGATTATCTCTGAACACCTGTAATTGATTATCTCTGAACACCTGTTATATATTATCTCTAAATACCTGTTCTTGATTATCTCTAAATACCTGTTCTTGATTATCTCTGAACACCTGTAATATAGAAAATATCCACTGAAACTACAAGTAATCAAGATAATACCCTCGGTAATTTGAGCAGCTCGGTGTATATTACCAGTCTATATTCAAGCTTATACAATTATACAGAAATCCAATTTTATTACTCCCTCCCCCACCCATGTTATACACCGTTGTAATATTCTGAATTAAATTTCTTCTAAAATAAAAAGTTTTATATAACGAGATAGAAGGCTTCATGGGAAAATTAATTCATTGCATGACCTCATGAACCGGATATGAATCTTTATTAGCTATATGAAATATTAATTACTGAAATTCTCCCACCATCATTTTTCATTACTATTTTTGAAAACGTTAGTAAAGTGACTCTAGAAGAAATACAGAGGAGGTAATAATAATAATAATAATAATAATAATAATAATAATAATAATAATAATAATAATAATAATAATAGTAATAGTAATAGTAATAGTAATAATAATAATAATAATAATAATAATAATAATAATAATAATAATAATAGTAATAATAATAATAATAATAATAATAACAATGTAATAATAACAGTGTAAAATAACACAGACGGAAGAAGACACTGTAAGATTGCCAATAAAAATTCAGCTCCAGATTTCCCTCAGGCCTCCCAGGTTTTTCACTTATAGAAGACACAATTTCTCTAATGCAAACACAATACAATTAGGATTTCTCGAGTTTCACGCCTTCCTTCCTTCCTTCCTTCCTTCCTTCCTGATAACGTGTGAAATGAGAAACATATTTACAAATCGTCATTACTCTGCTAAAACGATCCTTATTCAGTGAGTTTTATTTTTATCATTAAAATAAAACCACGATTGTGACGACGAAGATGATGACAATAATAATAATAATTCTCTTTTCTTTTATATCCGAAGAGATTAAATTTAAATCGCCATCAACCTGTATTTTACGTCGAATGATTCTTCACTCTTGGAAATGAAGCGAATCTCCCACTAACTAAATTCCACACACATTCAAGATTTACTTCCCTTTAAGAAAACACAGAGAGTAGAATATTTACATTTACTACTGTTATTACCGCGGCTTCAAGAGATAGTCACTACATAACGTGCCCCTATCAGTCAGAAATATACTGAGCATAATGAAACTAACATTAACCCCTTGAGCACGATGCCAGCCTCCAGAGTACAATAATTCACCTCAGTAAATTGAAACAGATATTGAAACGGCTTAATTTAATATATCACAGATGAAAGTGAACTAACAATACTAATTTATCATGTTGAAGCTCTCTTGAATGTACCTGGTAAATAGGCCCACATATATCTCAAGAAAATTATTACATAGATTGCAACAGTAATAACCCAGGCGGAGAGGGCCGTAACGACAGAGAAGCTAACGACTATAATAAAGCTTGGCACTGACTATCGACATAAACGAGGCACTGAGAGCCATTTACCCCCCAAAAAACCAAGAACCCATTAATACGTGGATACCAGTGGCACTAATTATCCATTATCAAGTGACACAGGTAGACTAAAGGTGTATGTATGTATGTATGTATGTATGTATGTATGTATGTATGTATGTATGTATGTATGTATGTATGTATGTATGTATGTAGTCACCCACACTCAGGACGTACACAAGGCTAGTGACTATTAGTATTGTTGAGGCCTTCCGCTGCCTCAGTCGGGCGTCCTTGCCTTCACCACCAATCTTGGCTTCCATTCATTTCTGTCCTGAGGTAATGCCCTTAGGCTTCTCTTACCTTGGCTATCTCTCATTCTCTATCTCTTGGTCTTTACCTTGGGTCTTTTTTGTCTCTCAGTTACCGTTTCGAGACAGTGAACATCCCCTCTCCATGTCGAACAATCTCCAGCTTCAGTAATTCGCAGCTTATTCCTATCTTCTTTCTCAAGTTGGTTTGTTTACTTCCTTCCCTTATCATCTTTCCTCCTAACTCATTCTAAGTATCCTTCTAAAGTATTTACTGTTGCATCATGAAAAGAATATTAACCGGAATCTCACCCAACAACTTTTCAACAACTTGCCACGATTATTCTTGTCACACCAAAGCGAACATTAACTGAGAATCTGGGTAACAGACGTCAGGTAGATGTCGAGCAAATTCGTTTCCCCCTGTCTTTGTCAGGTGCCAGAGTGGAGGTGTTATCACAATGCTTCCCACTGTGATGGATGGTAGTGGGGCGTGGCTGTGTGAGTACGAAAGAGTGAGATATACAGGATATATATAAAGGTTTATTTAGCTATTAGTGAAAAGTTATAATAGTAAAAATGCAGGGGCATGTATGGGTAATATATACAAAAAAAAAACAATAATAATAACAATTAAATAATAACTACTCTTACTACTACTACTACTACTACTACTACTACTACTACTACTACTACTATTACTTTTTTTTTTTTTTTTAACGTGGCCTCCAGCCTCCCCAATAGCCACACCTTCGCCACCATTTATTTACCTTAATATTAAACATCCTTAAATACATGTTAAACCATCCTATCTGTGTTAAATTAGTTGAGCCGCAGATCCATGCGGCATTCAGTGACTGTAGCCTCATAGTCGATATCTGCAGCAGTTGTCGGAGTAGGGGCAGAGGCTCTCGTTCCCCTGAGGCAGAGCAAAGCCGATCGAAGGAGAGAGAAGGACAGTCGACATCTCATCCAGGCTGTGACATAACTTCTGGGCTGCTGCTTCTGTTCGGAGATCAGCTCCGCGAGTCTGGCGTAGAAGCATCTTGCACTTGGGCCCATCCCACCAGAGGTTGTGAACACTAGAGGAGTGAAGCTGCCTTGATCAACATTTTGATCACCCATCACCCATCAACATCTTAATTACTGCCAAATAATCACCACAAACACTAATTAGACACACAAGTTACTATTAAATTTTCTGCAACTAATTCTCGTAGATAATAATTAAATAGTGACACTGATTAATTAAATAATAATCACATGCTATTAAAACACCATATATACTTCACTTAATCCTAGGACAAGATTCAACACTTAATTAGATACACGCTACTGTAATCTCTGTAAAGATAGTTCCTTGGATAATTACCACAAGTTGTATTCCACTTATTACTGTGATAAGAGTCCACATTTACACTGGAAATTAATTTGACATTGTTCAGTGTTTCTTGTGACGCAATAAACTGTGTAACTCGCCCTCTCATGCCACCACCACAACCACTACCACCATCACTACCACCACCACCACCACTACCACCACCACTATACTACCACCACCACCACCACTACTACCACCACCACCACTATACCACCACCACCACCACCACCCACCACCACCACCACCACCACCACCACCACCACCTGCCACCACGAATTTAATTTACCACCACCACCACCACCACCACTACCACTACCACCACCACCACTATACTACCACCACCATCACTACCACCACCACCACTACCACCACCACCATCACCACACCACATTACCACCACCATTACTACCACTACACCACACTACCACCACACTACCACTACACCACACCACCACACAGTTGTGACAGGTACCTCACCATGTGTTTATTTACAACATTTTCAGCTGCCTCGTTCACACCCCGTAATGACCCTCTTAATTACCTAAATGGATAATGAAAGTAAACACGATATTGCATTTCTGACCCAAACTCTTATGCATTAGTGCAAATCCTTTTAAATCCACGAACGTAATTTGAGTAATGTGTTGCAAATTAATTAATGCAACGAATTTTGTTGTTGCAGATTTACTTTACACTTTCCCGGCAATTATAAGAATCGTCTTAATATGCTTTTTAGGGTAACAGGAGAGAGAGAGAGAGAACAAGAGAGAGAGAGAGAGAGAGAGAGAGAGAGAGAGAGAGAGAGAGAGAGAGAGAGAGAGAGTGAGTTAATTAACCTCTACATAGGTACTGTTTACCTCTGTCACTGCAATACCATATTTTTACCTGTAGCTTCAGTGTGTTGAAGTCCGGGTGATTTAGAGGTAGTCAGTATTTGGGGAATATTTGACACTAACTCATGTAGGAAAATATGGCGAATTACTTAACCTAATTTATCTCCATTGACATTGAGCCATTGGCAGATATAGGGGGGGGGGGGGGGATTCAGTCAAACTTACAAAAAATAAATAGATAAATATATAGAAATCAAATAATGTCCCTTTTACGAGTCCTGCCCCCCTCCCCCCCCGCCCCAACCTCCCTTTCCTCCCCTTTCCAGAACTTAAATACGCTATTGACTTTCAGCCATTTGAGAGATACAAATAGAACCCCATAAACCTAACGGTACATTAGGAGGAAGAATCCCCGACACTGTATCCGTCTGTTTTCATTTTTCCAGCTGTTTAGTTCCGAACCAATTTATAATGGATTGTACTGAGGAGGAAAGAGGGGGGTGGTGTCTCCGGCGGGTACCAACGACCGTGAGAACAGAAGCTGAATGTTGAAGCTCTTGAATACTTACGTGGTGTTTTTAGCTTAATATCGTTGGTTAAGAAGTTTTCAGGTGGTAAACACTAAGTAGATATATCACAGCTTATCATGAGCCAGGTATGGTGTGTGTGTGTTATGGTGTTACAGTGTATAACTTGAGCCAGCAGATATAAGTGTGATTAATGATCGTAGGTGGAAATTAAATGTTCTTATATTTACTGTTCATTTTAGTTCATAAATCTTGATACACAAGTTATTATCTTCTGGAAATTGCTAAAAAATATGTCAACTTGAGTTTTATCATTTCCGAATGAGTGGGATGAGAGAGATGTGTTTAGCACCTCAACAGGGGTTTAAAGGGTGAGTGTAGCGAAGTGGCTGAAGCTTCCCACACTTGCTGACGCGTCATAACATCTAAGTTGATGAATTACCGAGAGACTCCATCTGCTCTCACGGTTCGGTACATCATTCATCTCCTCATTGCGCGACATCTCTTCATTCTTTCGTCCTGTGAAACTGACAAATTCCTAAACCTTTATAACCTAATTACAATCTCAATCCATCTCTTAGTCCCTGATTGTTAGCGAGTAGCATGAGCTTGAGTGTATTTGCATCGACCAACTACCGTACTTCAGAGGATAAATTAATATAATACGGTTACCGAGAGCAGGAGTGTACAGCGTCTCTATCCTCTCAGGCGGCGCTGCTCACGCTGCAGTAGGTATTGGCCACCAGTAATGCAACAGGATTGGTTCTTCCTTATGTCATTAAATCTAAACTGTTATTAAATCTAAAATGAACCTTCGGACCAGTGAACTTTTGAGCAAACGAATCATCCGACCAGGGAACTTTCGAGGCAATGAACCTTTGTACTAATGAACCTTCTTTCCAATAAACCTTCGAAACAAAGATATTTTGAACCAATGAATCATCTGAACATTAGAGTACTGTAGCTCCCACCAACACGAGACCTGTACTGTACTACCTTCACTCTTCCTGGCTAGGCTTGCCTCTTTCAGTCTCGCGTTACCTTGAAAGTGAATTAATATACTCATAAATCCTTTGACAAATAAATGCAATTACAGGTTCCTTGTATTTAGTATTGGATTTACAGGAGGTAGTGCTGTAGCCCATGGAAGGACACCCTCTTAATGGGAAATGGACCTTCATCAATCATGCACGACTCGACCCAATTAGAAATTAATACCTGTACGTCGCCGAGGACAGAGCCAATATACTGATACAGGATGAACTTAGTATGATTCATAGTAATGTGGATATCACCTTAGAAGTAAAATCCATGTGATGTGATGGAAATTTTGAATTGTACAAATAAATTAATTAATTTTACTCTTGCAATGTGGGTTCTATTTCGAAAATGGGCTTATTTTGATTATCTGAAAGCTAATCCATGTTTCAAAGATTCATTGGTTTGAAGGTTCATTGGTTTGAGGGTTCGTTGGTTCGAAGGTTCGTTGGTTCGAAGGTTCATTGGTCTGAAGGCTCATAGGATCCGAAGATTCGTTGGTTCAAAGGTTCGTTGCTTCGAAAGCTCGTTGGTCCGAAAGTTCATTGGATAGAAGGTTCGTTGGCCCAAAGGTTCGTTGGTTCGAAAGTTCGGTGGTTCGAAAGTTCGTTGGTCTGAAGGTTCGTTGTTCTTAAGGTTCGTTGATCCGAGGGTTATGTAAGGTCACCGGTGAACCTTCGGACTAATGAACCGTCTGGATATAGCGTTGTAACCAATCACTGTGTTGACTGTTCATTAGTCCGAAAGTTTGCTGCGTCAAGAGTTCATTGGCCTGACGGTTCATTGACTGAAGGTTTATTAGCTCGAAAATTCATTATTCCCAAGGTTCAATGATCAGAAAATTCACTGCGTTGAAGGTTCATTGGTCCAAAGGTTCATGACCCAAAGGTTCCTGACCCAAAGGTTGATGGTCCAGAGGATATAGCGCCGTAAGCGATCATACCTGAAAAACGGCAACTATTCCTGCTATAACCATCACGACAAAGGCTCGACGAGGCAGTTTTTGCCGGGAAAACAATGTGAGCTTCACTTTTTTTGAAGTTTTAATTAAAAATTGAGACAACGAAATGATTTTTTGTTTTCTGATAAAGGTAATATTTTTCCTGATTGACACACTTGATAACTACTTCCTGTACACGAGGTGGAAGAATTGTATTTAGGGTGTAGTTTCCTAGTGTCGTAGCCTACACGGTAATTGTGTACCCATTCCACTCATATGTTCGTAACACGTGAAGACTAGATTTCATACAGTCTACTCCTCTGGGTGTGTGTGTGTATTTAAACCCTATCAGTGTCTGGTATAACGTGTGTGTACTTTATGCTAAGTGTACATAAATGTGGTGGGCTGTATGATTCCTGTAAACCCCACAGATGGTGCACACATTATATCGTATGAACACCTGTGGATGGCTGCACAATATAGGCAGTTCTCGAGGTGAGTTTTTTGAGTAACATATAATTATCTCTCTTAGGGAGGCCTCAGAATAGGCTATCCCGAACATGAAGGGCAGCCATTGTAGTATATTTATTATCCTTCCCTGCCAGAACAAGCAGAGTGATGTATCGTTATTAAATTTCAGTTGTGTTTGTTTAGTGTATGATGTAACTGTGTTTAAGGACCTTTGCTGCCGACGAACACTACAACATCAACCTGCTACAGATAATATGATAAACATTTAATATCGTCTCTGGACAATGATGAGTCATTAAGAGATTCATTTTGTGTAGAGTAATATTGAAATTTCCAAAATAATTGGAACTATATTTCTGGACACAAAGTTGTTAGTCTTGATGGTCGAGTGGGACTTGTGTCACCCTGTCTCTCGCGATGTTGTGTCTCAAGAAAGACTTAGTAGTCATTAGGAGGTGTGTCTCACGTGTGGCTATGAGGGCCAAGACCTGTCCTTTCAGTCAGTACCTGTAAAAAGTTAAGAAGATAAGGATGACGAATACTGGTTGATGTCATTAAAGTGTAAACTTCGGCTGGTACAGTGAGCGGTATTGATAAGAAACATCTACGATATGTAACATAAAGACCATTAGTTGTAAAACAGTGTTAAAATTTAGCCTGTGAGTCAAGGTGACACAATAAGTATAGCACACTCGTTACGCAACTGTATAGAGATCAGCGTCACCAGTCAAGGGTATAATGTGACCCTCAGTGTATAAAAATTGAGAGCTGTTGAGGCCAACAGTTACAACTAATACCTATTCAATATATAGAAAGCCATCACTTCAGCTGACCCTTCACCTGTATTTAGTAGGTCATTACGGTGTAGTGTAGTTTCTTTCTGAGCCTTTGTCCGGCACAATAGGTTCTTGGGTCAAGTGTAGGATTTGTAACGAGTGGGTACAACACTCGACTCTATTCTAAGGGTCGGTGGTTGTACATGGGTACCTAATTATAATATGGGGGGAGGGAAGTGAGGGCAGTCGAACGCAGTTCCGCGCCACAATTCCTCCTTGTATTTCCCCCCTAAAAAGAGGCTTAGTTTGCTGTGTGCTGTATCCGTCACAGCTATGGGACCCACGTTTTACAGTATCGAAATCATTATGACTTACCTGGGTTTCCTGTAACCAACTAGCGTTGTCTACTTCAAGAATGTGGCCGTTAATGCCTGAATGCATTAAGCATTACAATACCTTTAATCCTAATTCCCTCACAGTGTTCTCACATGAATTTAAACATAACTCAATTATCATTTCATATTACGTAACATTACATTAAAAGAGGAAACCCGATTAACGTATATTGCAACAATAATTATCAAATGTTCCGATGAAATTGACAAAAAAATCTGGTAATCAAACTAGACGTTAAAAGGTATTGTCCTCATATCTTCCTCTGGGGAAATATTCATCAATATCAGATCAAGTAAATAGTAGCGCACTTATTAAAAATCTTTCTCTTCGTTTTTATTCAAAATCAATCAACGTCTCAAACTCCCGACTGAACAAGGGTATATACTCGTCATTGGAAAACTTTCATACACAGCAGCTATTTCATCAGGATTTTGAAAGAACAGAGTCGTCGCAGCAGTGAAGCGTTCAAATAAAGAAATTAAATAGTGATACGGTTCTGTAAGCCAACATTTATTTAATATCACCTAACCTAACCTAACCTAGCCTGACCTAACCTAACCTAACCTAACCTAACCTAACCTAACCTAACCTAACCTAACCTAACCTAACCTAACCTAACCTAACCTACCCTACCCTACCCTACCCGCTCCCTCTCCCACCCCCACATCAACCATCTCAGTCATTCAACCTCCCACAGTCATGACCCAGCACTTATATCATGAATTATTACCTGGTGTCAGGTATACAGACGTGAGAGGTAAAGTTTATTTAATTAACTCCTGGCCGGACACTGCAGGTAATAGCTGGTTGAAGCAGATCTAAGGTCAAACTCTGACCCCTAATTGGATGTTCCTTGATAGACTCCTCTGGTATAATGGTCGACTCAGCCTAACATGATACTCTGCCTAATTGGACCTTCTTAATGGATGAGTCTTGGTTGGGACTGCTTCACTGAACTCGAGTGGTAATGGTTACGTGGGGAGAACGAGATGAACGTAAAACACTTTCTGGTGGAAAGTTGTAAGACTGAACGTAATAATGGTTTTATATAAACTGAACGTTAAAAAAAAGTTTAAATTGGCTCATTTTTTACAGACAGTTGTAATGATAGTTACTAAAAGATCTAGGAACCGGGAATACAGTGAAAATACTACAACAGGAAAAAAAACGATGCTTATTAAACTCAGAGAGAGAGAGAGAGAGTTTTAAAACGAAGCACTAAGCGTATATTTTCCTTTTGTAGTAAAAATATTGATTCGTGACTTATTTACAAAGAGAATTTTGATGTCAACACAGAAAATCGGTCTTTGCTTGAGGCGTCCTCCCGTGTTGACTTGGGTAAACTCCTCACCGCAGCGTTAAATAAAGGTTTGTATGGAAGTGCTCCAGAGTGGCTGACATTCACCATTATATATATATTATTTTTAAACTGTTCATTCAAGAACAACCGTAACCCCTTGAGAAATATGACAAAATTTCTTGACTACTATGACTGAATCTTTTGGCTATGATGACTTAATCCCTTGAGTACGATGACTTAATTCCTTGAATATCCGTATTGAATATGATAACGTAATCCCTCAACTGCGATGACCGATTTTTTTAGTACGATGACTGTATCCTTTGAGTACGAGAACTTACATTCCTTGAGTACAATCTCTGTATTCTGTGACTTCATGACTGAATTCCTTCAGTACGATCACTAAGAAACTTGACCATCATATTATAGTACTCAAGGAATAGGTTATCGTATGTAAAGTGTTAATAATACCTGGTACTCAAGAGATTACGTCATTGATACCAAGGTTTGTCATCAATGTAAAGACTTAACCCCTTATGTACGGAGTCGCCTCTGAGCTGAATGAAATGAAAGTTTGCCAAATAAAACATTAAAAGTAATGTCCTCGTAGTGAAGGAATTAAGGCTGTTACTGTAGTGTTTAATCATATTCAGGGATGAGTTCTGAAATTATAGGGAAGTGTGTGTGTGTGTCCGTGGCCTGTTCGTGGTGCGTCCGTGGTATCTCCCGAGTCTGTCCGTGGTCCCGCCCTAGTCCGTTTGTCCGTGGCAATTCCTCCTAAGGGACATACTAACGCCCGTACTATTATACAACATCTTCCCTTGAAGATGGTCGTCGTGTTTCAACCCGAGTTTTAAACTAAATGAGTCTAGGGACACCACAGTACTGTACCTAACGGGGTGGTGTGGCGGTAAGATTAACTAATTCCAATAAAGTTAATTTATAATATTGGAATTAGTTAATCTTACCACCCTCTAGGTAGCTGTCGTGTCTCAGAACTCATTATTACGACGACCTCTCAAGAAAATATAATAATACGGGCGTAACTCTCTAACTCTCAAAGGAAAGGACAAATGTTCTTAAAATATAATGTATAACTGACGAATAACGAAACATAAACCCAGTACAATAAAACAACCCCGAGTGCTGGAGTAAGGTACAGTACTTCTCTCTATCTAGTCTCACCAGATATAGTAAATGATTGTCGCCCCGTCCCAGAGTCCCTAAGACGTGAGACTCGCCCAGTGAACTATAATATGTAATGGAAGCCCCTCGAAATCGAGGATGGCCGGCCTAAGGGCCACCTAGGCGTGAATTTGTTAAGGTGTAGAAGCTGTCGGCAACACAACAAACACACCCTAAGTTAACGAGCTGCATGAAATAGTGTCACGGAATAGTCCGAGAAGACTGGACAGCTCGCCAACTGCATTGACTAACCATTACCCCGGAATACGATCTCAAATCGACTAACAGCCAGGTTCCCAATTACTGCCGGGTAGACAGAGGTAAATGGCAGAAAGAAACTTGCCCATAGTTTCACCCTGTCCGAGGATCGAACTCGGGTCCGCTCGCTTGCGAGGCGGGGATGCTGACCATTACACCACAGGTCGTGAACTATACCCCACAAGAGACTCTCAACTTGTTGCGGAAAGCCTGACCTGGTAGCTGAGATACATAAGGAGGAAAAGATTAATGATGGCTCCCTTTTCACTCAACGTCCAAACTTACCTCGGCGTCCATACATCAGTAAGCGGCCAACCACAACAAGTTAGTTATCCTACAGATGTTGTGGGACGGGACGGGACGGGACGGGACGGGACGGGACGGGACGGGACGGGACGGGACGGGAAGGACAACTTTCTGGTAGGGACTCAACATTTTATCTATAATATTTATGTTTGGATATTAACAAGTTCAGAAACTTTGACCTGATAATTATAGACCAGAAATGAAAGCCAGAAAGAGAGAGAGAGAGAGAGAGAGAGAGAGAGAGAGAGAGAGAGAGAGAGAGAGAGAGGAGAGAGAGAGAGAGAGAGAGAGAGAGGAGAGAGAGGAGAGAGAGAGAGAGAGAGAGAGAGAGAGAGAGAGAGAGAGAGAGAGAGAGAGAGAGAGAGAGAGAGAGAGAGAGAGAGAGAGAGAGAGAGAGAGAGAGAGAGAGAGAGAGAGAGAGAGAGAGAGAGAGAGAGAGAGAGAGAGAGAGAGAGAGAGAGAGAGAGAGAGAGAGAGAGAGAGAGAGAGAGAGAGAGAGAGAGAGAGAGAGAGAGAGAGAGAGAGAGAGAGAGAGAGAGAGAGAGAGAGAGAGAGAGAGAGAGAGAGAGAGAGAGAGAGAGAGAGGAGAGAGAGAGAGAGAGAGAGAGAGAGAGAGAGAGAGAGAGAGAGAGAGAGAGACAGTTCATTCAGTTTAGTCAAAAGAATTCAGTCAACCAATGTTACAAGTGTGTGTGTGTGTGTGTGTGTGTGTGTGTGTGTGTGTGTGTGTGTGTGTGTGTGTGTGTGTGTGTGTGTGTGTGTGTGTGTGTGTGTCTCACCAAACATCTAGTCATGGAAACACGTACGTCGTTTGTGAAAAAAAGGACATTAGAAAACCAACCCACAATAAACACAAGATTAAGAAGATACAAAGACGACGGGCAGTAACCTAAGATGATGAGGGATAAAATTAGATTAAACCAAATTGATTCTGAATAATTGTCCCCGTCTTGAAAGTGGGTCCTATATAGACAACCAGTTAGGGGCAGTGTGGATACAGTATACTGAATGGTTAGCTATAAATTATCTCGTATATAAATCTTATGTTAATACTATATTCTATGAGTCTTATCAGTTATTTATTTTTATGGTGTTTTCTGATGTCATTATTTTCTCGCTGTGTTGATGATGTAGATTTTCCAGGTGGGTTTGTACCGAGCCATGTTGGGTGATGACTGGCTCGGGTCTGACAAGGGGAAGTGTGGCTCTGGTCTATGTCAATAAGCCGACTAATTGCAAAATTTACAATCGCTAGAAAGTTTGATTGTGACTAATGAATGAAGATTGTCTCTCAGTTATTGGTTTACTTTCTGTCATCTGTGTTTTAGTCTCTATTATGGTCGTTGGTCTGGGGTCATTGCATTCAGGTGGGTGTTGAAGGTGGAGGTTGAAGGTGGAGGTGGAGGTGAAAGTTGGAGGTGGAGGTGGTGGTTGAAGGTGGAGGTTGAAGGTGGAGGTGAAAGTTGGAGGTGGAGGTGAAAGTTGGAGATGGAGGTGAAAGTTGGAGGTGAAGTTGGAAGTTGGAGTTCAAAGTTTTAGATGGAGGTGAAAGTTTTGGAGGTACGGGTGGAAGTTGGAGATAGAAGTCGGAGTTTGAGTTGGTGTGAGGCTCCTTCTGGGGGCTCTGCCTGTCTGTCTGTCTGTCTTTATATTTACACTCAACCATCAGCTACGTTTATTATATTCGTGAGGTTTAGCGATAATTAGACCATCGTTACCACTGTCGTTACACACTGAGACAGGGGGTGATTGAGGGCCTACGGTCGTGTATAAATCAATTGGTTGTTGGTGGTACAGTGGAAGTTGGATCATAGAAGTCGGAGTTTGAGTTGGTGTGAGGCTCCTTCTGGGGGCTCTGTCTATCTGTCTGTCTGTCTGTCTGTCTGTCTTTATATTTACACTCAACCATCAGCTACGTTTATTATATTCGTGAGGCATAGCGATAATTAGACCATCGTTACCACTGTCGTTACACACTGAGACAGGGGGTGATTGAGGGCCTACGGTCGTGTATAAATCAATTGGTGTTAAGGTTACCAGGGTCTGTATCATGTCATCTTTGTAGAGGATCAGAATTGTAGATATTGTGTAAGTAACATGATTTTTTTCCTTTCGAGAAATATTATTGGATCTTGTAGCTGATTTGAGATGGGGCAAAAGGACGAGACGCAACCTTTTAAAAAACTTAACACCAAAATATTTATAAAAAAGATGGAGAAAAAAAATAGTGAAATAAAGTAAATGATTAGATAATAGTTACCATTTTATTATTGAATATGTTAATTTGTTTTTCTATTGGAATTTACCAGTTAATTAAATGCAACCTTATATCACCCGACCCACATGTATGAGTTATGCTTCATCTGAGAGCTTCATGGCTTCTATTGATAACTTATTAGGTCCTGCCAGCACTGTGGGATGGATCTGTCATAAGTATTGCTGTTCCATCAGTTCAGTTATGGAAAAGACATTGTGAGCATTATTAGAGGTTTGAGACGGAAGTAGAGCTTTTAAAAGAGGAAGATCACAAAATATTACTCGAAGCTTCATAAAGATAACAAGTTCACAGAAGAGAGAGAGAGAGAAAATTTATCCCCAGGTAAACTAAAGTGAGAAGAGGTGATGAAAAGGACTTACCTGAGTATAAAATGAGGAGATAATCATATGAACTTATCTCTGACTAATATTGACCCTAATTTATAAAGTTTGGAGCTTAGGCCGCGAGTGTTACCTTGGTGTGTGGTTAGTGATGGAGATATTGTAGGTGTTAGGTAGAGGAGCAGTGTAGGTGGTGATGGCTAGGAGTGATGGGAGGGAAGAGTGTGTTGTGGATGGTAAGAGTGTGTTGTGGAAGGTAAGAGTGTGTTGTGGATGGTAAGAGTGTGTTGTGGAAGGTAAGAGTGTGTTGTGGAAGGTGAGTCCATGATCTCTACTCTCCACCACCTAGCTGGGTCACCACCTGGAGTGTGGGAGGGGCTGCCAGTTATCTCGTGGCTCTACAGGTGGCACCGTCGTTATCATGTCATGAACATAACTTCCTCCGTGACCTGACACACACACACACACACACACACACTAACATCTCTCTAACATACAGTATATAACTAGCTTGCGAGACTTACGTAACCCACAGTATTTTGGGAACATCAAATTGGTAATGTTTCATATACATTTTGTATGTAAATCTTCTTTGCATTAAAAAAAAAATGTGAACAGACAATCCCTGCTTACTGGCAAAAATAGACCCAGGATTTTAATATGATATACATCAAAAGCATTTTTGTTTGTTTGGTGTTTTTTCATCCGGAATTTATGAATATCCCAGAGACTAATGTCCGTAAAGCCGGTGCAAATGCGGCCACGTAAATGATTATGGCTGGTCCAGCGGCCACCAGCCTCATTATTGGTACAGCGCCAGGTCAGGTGAGAACAGGTGGACGACCACTACCTGTCCAGCATCAGGTCAGGCGAAAACAGGTGCACGATCACTCGCTCCAATACCTGTCCAGTGTCTAATAGTATGCCAGGTAAGGCCAGGGGAATGACCACTAGGCCCAATACCTGTCCCGTATTATGCCAGGTGAAGGAAGGTGTTATTAATCTATCAGAGAGAGTATCGTCTACCACGAGGGCCAACGTGTACTGTAGTGTTGCGTCTTTGTCACACGTTGTCGGGGTGAAGGAGCTGGCAGTATAGGAGAGAGAAATATATCTTTATTGTAACCCTCTTTAACAGCAGAATCTCTGTCTTTATGCAAATACAGGTTAATAGAGAGACAGATGGATTGTTTTGATTTATGAATTAATATAAAGATAAATAGATACATAGAGTGATTATTAAATAAATCTACAGGCAGGGAGAGACAGATAATATTTGAAATTAAATATTTACGTTTGAAACAAATTATCTAAAGACTTTTTAGTTTAACCCGTTAAATGGGATGGCCTGTTCCGTTGAGTAATGAGACATTATACTCAAGAGTTAAGTCATCGTACTTAAGGGGTTAAGCCATCGTTATCAGGTATATATATATATATATATATATATATATATATATATATATATATATATATATATATATATATATATATATATATATATATATATATATATATATATATATATATTTCTCGAAAAATTTTGTTTGTAGGACAGGGGGAGCACCATATTGCCTGGGGTAGTGGTAGTATTTTAGACTCACGGCCTTAATGATGGTTTGTGTTCAGTGAAGTTTTCATTAAAGCTTCTGTGTCACTTCATAGAGGACACAGTCGGTGGTGGAATAAGGACAAGTTTGTTTTTTCCTAAGACTTAAGTAAACCTTGCCCTCTGCGTGATGGTGTGTTTGTCAGCTCACCAAAGTCATGTTTTCTTTGCTGTTCCACCGCGTCAGTATTTTGTGGAGTAAAATAAATGTGTTGGTGAAAATTTTGCAGAAAACCCGACCATTACCAGCGGTGTGAACCTAAAAATCATCTTTACCTCCAGTGTCAGAGTGTCTGTGTTGTTTTGTTTTTATCCAGTTTGTGTCCAATATATATATATATATATATATATATATATATATATATATATATATATATATATATATATATATATATATATATATGCAAATCACTGTAGGTGCGTAGTGATAAGTGAGAGGGTGACCAAGGACCTGGTCTCACCCTCCTCTGTATATATACACCTTGATTTGTATTAATCTTCTAGTCTGTACTCACCCCTGAAGATGTGAATTACACGAAAGCGCTTGGGAACTTCGTGTGTTTCTTTCCTTGTGGTTATCAGCATATATATATATATATATTTCATGTAGATCCACAATGAAAACGTGGATAAGATGAATCTTGATAAAATCACACGGGAAAAGGGAAACAGCATCTGAAAGCAGTGCCGTGTTCGTTCATGTTAGGAATAATAATCATCCCATTCCTTGGGAAAAAAGCTTAGAAGTATTTAAATCATCTTGTGTCACAGAAAGACTTCTGGTTGAAGCTAGTTTCATTAAGGAATTAAAATCAATAAAACTTAGTGATGGTCAGTTCAAAACTGATAATACGTTACATAAATTTATTTGTCAGTGGCCCAAGGTTAAAAATGCTTTGAAAACCTTTGATCTCGATGTATGATAGTTATTTAGTGGGTCCCTTACTTTTGACCTGACCTGACTAGTCACGTCACCCTCCTTCTCTTAAGCTCCTCTACGTGTGTGTTGGTGTGGGGATTAGTGGATGACATCAATATGACCTGACCTCATGTTTTTAAGGTCACCCTGTATATTTAAGCCTCTCTCTGTCCATGTAATCCAGTTGTCTCTGAAGATGTCTTGAATAAAGACCAAAGCTAAGGTGCTCCGCCGTTGTTTCCCTTTTCCCGTGTGATTTTATCAATATATATATATATATATATATATATATATATATATATATATATATATATATATATATATATATATATATATATATATATATATATATATAATGTGTATACATACCTATTGCGAAAACATTTCTTTCTAAATTTGTCCCCTGACAGGTCCATTATATACTGATACACTATATGTGAGCCAGGTAGCTCTATCAGCATCACTAGACCTGAGCAACGAAGAGCCAGCACGTGTTGCTTTATAAAACTCTCTGTCCTCTTCCAAACATTGTCGGCATTTCTCACGGCACTGTAGAGAATTTTATAAGCTGTAACGATCCTCCCTCGACACGAGGAGCCGAGAACTGTGTTGATTGTGTCGAGATTTGGTTCATTAAGGCAGACAATTAGTGGAGATGATGTTGATGACCTGGTGACGGCGGGTCATGATCACAGGTGTGTTGGTATGGTGGCGGCGATGGCGGCGGCGACGATGGTGGATATGGTGGTGGTAGTGTCTCGTGCTTCCTGTGGTGGTAGTGGTACAATGGTAAGAGTCCCAAAATATACTCAACCAGACCTTTATTCTGAGGATATATTTCAAGACACATTTTTCGTATCATTTACCGCCGCGTCGTGAGAATGGGAAATAGTGAGAGACAGAGTTACAGAAATAGTGAAGACGCGGGAGACTGTGTAAGGAAAAATGTGTACAAGAATACTAATGCTTGTGAGAGAAAGACCAAACGAGGGAACGAGGAAATAAAGAGGACAAGAGAAGAATCGTAGGGGTAAAATAGGAAACTAAACTCTATATAGAAGGAACTGGAAAAATAATCGATTAAAATAAGAAGATATGAAGAACAATAAAGAGGTCACAGAAGTTCCTGAAAAGAGATAAAGAAAAATTAAATGAAAACAAAAGATGAATAACACAAAGAAAATAAAGAAAAATTAAATGTTGGTGTTGAGAATATTAGAGAGAATTTACTTAATATTTACAGTCACGTGTGTGTGTGTGTAGCGTTATTGGTTTGCATTTATAAACATAATGTGTTGTATAATGGTAGACCCTGCTGCCATATAGCATCACAAAAATTGTGTCCAAATCCCAGATTGCTGATCTGACTTTCTGCTTCATTTACACACAATTGCAGGGATTCAATTGTTTCTCTTACTTTAACATCACACTCTTGATCTGTTCTATTTTGCCATTTCTGTATTTATATATTTTTTATGGTACAAGTTTTAACTTTTTTTTTTGTTTCGGGTGGACCAATCCCCTTAAAAATAAGTAAATAATAATAATAATAATAATAAATATTTTCAAATGCCTATATTCTTACAGGTATTTACTCATACATTTTTTATCTTATAATACTGCTAAGGACATTACAATACGTTTAGGTACTTTGCATCACTGCGTTTTTTTACGTTTATATGCATCTCAGTAAGTTAATTCATTAGTAAGCGAAACTTAACGAGACTGTTCACGTTTTATCATATAAGAGTTTATTTTCCTCCTTACTTCCTCACTTTTATTCTTCTCTGTATCTTCTCGTCGTTCCATAAGTCGCCTCTACATAATCTTCTCGTCACACTCATGTACGTTATTCTTACCCTCTCGCCTTCTACGTCTAAATCCATTACGTCCGCGTTTCCCTCGCTGTAGTATTCCCCTGAACCTGCAGTTCGCGTTGGGAATGATCTTGCCGTAATTAGGAGACAGAATTAAAGTTGATTGTATCGTTCCCAGCTTATTAACATTCGCCAGTGCTGGAGGTGTTACGAGGTCCCCTGATGCCGTCATTATTGCAAGCGGGGCTGCAGTGTATTGCTCGAGGTATTGTTATTATTGCAGCTCAACACAGCAACATTGTCGGCTACAGCTTAATTTCTTGTACGTGTTAAAAAGAAAAGATGACTGAAATTCTATCCAAGTCTAGAGAGAGATCCTCAAGGTGAAGGTAGACCGGTTGTTATATTATCGTGTGTTGGAGTCATATTTTCTCTCGGCGCTACTTTCTCGTAAATTGGCCAAAGGACATTTTATTATCCCCCAGTGTGTCGGGTTATTTAGTCTTAACTGTAATAATGGTCCGTATTATTAAAAGGGCAATTTGCCATTCTAACGTAATCTGCTTCAGTCGTCGGGTAAACGCAACCTCGGGAATAATCTGGAGGGCCCACAGCTTGGATGGCTTTCAGTATTGTGCCGCTATTGTTGTGTTACTCGAGGTAGTTCCATTTTATAGTATTGTTCTCGAGTTTTAAATAAATTCTTTATATTAACACTCTTTAAAGAAATCTCATCAATCCATCGGTAATACAATACTGACGTCATTCCATCGGCTGGACAATTTAGAAGCAATTTTTATCAGTATTTTTTTTTCTTCGAACTTAATACCTCTTTCTATTTCACTAAAGTAGTTCGTTCAGTAGTACTTCATTAAAAGGGTTTTTGTAGTTCTCATGTACGTCTTAGTGTCGTCTTGACCAGGAACATGAGTGCCTCTGTTGATTGAAGGTAATGATATTGTGACTTGTGTTTCGAGTGAGGAGGCGGTCCAGACTATATCAAGATGGCCAGAAGCAAGTTGACGAGTACCCCTCACACTTTAGCCTGGTATAAGGCTAAAACCCCACAGTAATGTTGACATATAAACTTAAATCAAAGTTCGGTCTTTAAGTGCATACACCAGGTTGGTATATTCACTCGTTATCGAAAATAAACAAATTATTCTATCACGAACTTTTGGCTAAGTAATCAGCATGAAGAGTAAACATTAGTGAGAGAACCAGCTTACTACCTTTCCATCATATGTCTGCGAGTGACAGATTTACCTGTGACTAAAATTAATGTTGGTGTTGACGTTTTCAGCTCAATTTCATGAGTGATATCCTACAGCTGATGACCCACTCTAGGCTTTACTGATATGTCAGCAGCTTTATGAATACCAATCCTGATTAATTGATTGAATGACTGTTTGACAAATTTTAGGTAAACTGGAGGAGACTGGGGACGAGATGGGATGGTTGAGGGTGGATGGGGATAGGTGAAGATAGGTCAATGAGGATGGATTTACGTGGCTGAGAATAGTGAACGATTGATAAGGAAAAATTAAGAATTGGTACAGGAGAGGCAGACGATATCTCTCATTCCTCCAACGCGAAAAAAATGTCTTAATGCTTCAAGTAATCTCATTTTTTTCGTCTCTTTGATGTTTGTGATGTTATCCGGCAAGAGGAGTCCCAGTTGTCCACTGAGGGCCTCTTGGTGAAGTACTCGAGGCACCACACTGAGGGCCTCTTGGTGAAGTACTCGAGGCACCACACTGAGGGCCTCTTGGTGAAGTACTCGAGGCACCACACTGAGGGCCTCTTGGTGAAGTACTCGAGGCACCACACTGAGGGCCTCTTGGTGAAGTACTCGAGGCACCACACTGAGGGCCTCTTGGTGAAGTACTCGAGGCACCACACTGAGGGCCTCTTGGTGAAGTACTCGAAGCACCACACTGAGGGCATCTTGGTGAAGTACTCGAAGCACCACACTTTACACAGCCATCTTGGTGAAGCAAATAGGACTTTAGTCTGTGAGCTACAAAAACTTTTCATAGCTCCATCTTGGTAGAGTCAACGAGGGGGAAAATGCCCAGGACGTTATCTTAATGTGTTAATTAAGAGAGAGACTTCAGCTGTATCTATTTCTTTAAGTCACGACGACACAATGATCTTCAAAATAACATTACTATATATTTTATTTGTTTTTTTTTTCTTCTGGACGAAAAATCTAGAGAAAGATTCTTTTATAGTTTGTGATTTACAGAGAGATAAAATAAATAGTGTGTGTGTTACTTAGGTATTTTTTAACTCTAGTAATTAGTTTTATTTACGAGTTACTGAATACTTGAGGTGACAAGCTTATTTCACCTAATGATTAACCTCTCTAAGGCTAACCTAACCTAATCTAACCCAACGAAATCTAACCTAACCTAACCTAATCTAACCCAACGAAATCTAACCTAACCTAATTAACACCTAACTTAAACCTAACTTCTAATCCTAATCTAATAGGTGAGGATTTGTTGTTGTTGTTGTTGTGGAATTCTTGTAGGTGCATCAGGTGGCCCCTCTGGTTCTTCCTACACATTTAAAGTAAAAGAATTGTTCTAAATTTTCCAACCTTCGTCAGTAATGGTCATTAATGGGGGAAAAAAGAAGAGAAACGACTCATATATCAAGAAGACCCTCACTAAACCTCACCTGTAAAACTATCCTCACCTCCTGTACAACTATGCTCACCTCTCACCTGTACAACTATCCTCACCTCCTGTATAACTATCCTCACCTCTCACCTGTACAACTATCCTCACCTCTCACCTGTACAACTATCCTCACCTCTCACCTGTACAACTATCCTCACCTCTCACCTGTACAACTATCCTCACCTCTCACCTGTACAACTATCCTCACCTCCTGTACAACTCTCCTCACCTCTCACCTGTATAAATATCCTCACCTCCTGTACAACTATCCTCACCTTTCACCTTCTGTACACCTATCCTCACCTCTTGTACATCTATCCTCACCTCTCACCTGTACAACTATCCTCACCTCTCACCTGTACAACTATCCTCACCTCTCACTTCCTGTATAACTGTGGAAGAATGGAAGATTGAACTGAACTAAATTAAATAAAATAACAATAGTTTGGTTAGGTTTAGGTTAGGTTAGGTTAGGTGGGTCCTTTAATTGCTTCACCTGCCAGGTTTCTTGGCCGCCGTTCACTAAGTTTCTGATTTTTACCTCAGACAACTCCTGGAAAGTCAGGTGGAACAAAACCAACCTCTCCGTTCTCATCTTTTTGTGTGTGTGTGTGTGTGTCTGTGTGTGTGTGTGTGTCTGTCTGTGTGTGTGTGTGTGTAGACTCTTCATAAACAAACAAAACCACACACAAAATCACGTCTTTATTTGTATTTATTAAAAGCCTCTTCATAGTCACACCAAACAAATATCGTGACTCTTGTATGACGTAACTCTGTACATTCCTCTCACCTGGTGCTCCCCGCCACCAGTCTGCAGTCTAGCACAATTTTCACCAATTTCCGCTAAAGAAGGGGTCCTGTAGGGGCAGTGGGAAGGGAAACTCATGGATCAAAGGCATGAGACTTAGCTGGAAACTGGTGTATGCTGCTATCCATCAACTACTTTTTATAGAGACAAGATTCATTTAGTGAATTGAATTAAAACTTCCTATCTCTCTTCTGGGTGAGAATCTAATTGTAACTCTTTCCTCATTTCTCAAGATTGGTTTTGTTAAAAGTGTCTATTTTTATCTCTTTTTCTTTTCTAGTTTTCGTCGACCCTAAAGGTAAAAGGAAAATGGAGATTAAACAAAGAAAAAATATAGTAATTCTTCAGATTCTCTCAGCGCCTTGCAGCTCATTATCATAAATTGCTTCGGTTTTATCAATGAAATCAAATTAATTCCTTAATTGTCAAAAATCATCCATCTTTTCTTATTTTGTCTCGTTATTAGTTGGAGATTGAAATTAGTTTTATGTAATTAACAACATATTGGAAAAAAAATACAAGCGTATGAACCTAACATACACATACATGCATAATACAGAAATTGAAAACCACTTAACGAGTATTATTCTTACATGAATCTATAACCTAACCTAACCTTCATGTATACCAACGTACACATAAGCAAATACACCAAATACACAATACTAAATATTTTACTATGAACAAATATACATAAATACATACAAAGACAACTTAAAAAAATATACAGAACTTAGTCAGCATTTTCACCACTCTGTCCACGAGGAAGTGCTGGGAACAGTTCAATCTCACACCAAAAATGATCACACTCCTCGCGGTACTACAACAAGCGAGCGCGGGAAACGACAGAGGTAAAGAAGACTTGTTTGAGAAGTTTGCATCCAAGTGACTCAGTTTGATTTAGCAAGTTGTGGTGGAAGGGCCTCGGTGAAGACCAAGTTGCGGTAAGATTGAGGAAACTGGCAGAAGACAATGCAGTTGAGTTCTTGGATGTTGTAATATTGATTCATTTGTGTTTTTTGTTTACATTCAAGGAAGATCGATATTTAATTGTTTAATTTCAAGAAAGATCGATATTTATTTCTTTACATGCAAGGAAGATCGATATTTAATTGTTTAATTTCAAGAAAGATCGATATTTATTTCTTTACATGCAAGGAAGATCGATAAGTTTAATAGATCATAGTAAGACTACATAAGACTCATCCCTTCACTACTTAAGACTCAACACAAAAACATCGAATCTTTGTTTTTTTCTTTTCACACAGCCTTAAATAACAAAGGCTAATTAGTACTACAAAAGAGACTATGTATAAGGCCTTGGAAATAATACCATTAAACCTAAAGACAAAAAGGAAATTTGCATAATAGCCAAGACGGTTCCCGTTTCCTCGTACCAAAATAAGTTAACGACAACAAGGAACAGGGTACAGTAACTCCCCCCCCCCCTAACCGTATGAGAACTTAACTAGATTATAGGAAATATTCAGGAACTATAACTTGATTTACTAAAGTATCAATAATGGAACCTTGATTTTTTTTATGTAATAAGATTCAAAATTGATTTCTCAGAGTGGCTTGGATGAGTTGATGTACTGGGTGGCTTGGCTTGGATAAGATGTTGTACTGGGTGGCTTGGCTTGGATCAGATGCTGTACTGGGTGACTTGGATGAGATACTGTACTAGGTGGCCGGCCGGTTGACTGCCTTCTAGCTCACCGTAGGTACCCGACACCCGACAGGAAAATGGACTTGGTTTCCTCCACCAGACTGACAGCTTCCGACAAATTAAACGCCGCGTATGACAGTGACAGACTGAGTAACAGGGGTGAAGAAGAACTGGTCATAAGTTGCTTCAGCGGGGACGCGTGTGAATACTATGTTATCGCCGTCAGACACTTAGTCACTGAGTCAGCCAGAGAGTCAAGAGGACAGTCAATCACTCATATAGTCAGTCAGAAAGTCACTTAGTCAATCAGGAAGTTAATATTGTATGGTTCAGCCCTTGGAGACGTTTTGTTCAATCCCTAGAATGTTTTGTTCAGCTCTTGGTAAGGATTTCTTTTTGTTGTTCTGGTATTAATTACGTATGTTCTTTGTGTGAGGGTCCTCTGTATCTATAATTATTCTTCGTTTTCTCTTCGTTCTCTCTCTTGTTATTCCCATTTCTCGTGTCATTTTCATCTCCATATCTTTATCGTGTCTTTTATCTCCATGTGTATCTTTGTTTAGACAGTTTTTGGTATAGTGATTTATTTTTTTGTTACTCCGGTATTTTATTTTCCTTTTCGACTCTCTCTCTCTCTCTCTCTCTCTGCTTCATCTCACGTACCATAACGCACGAACACACTCACTTTATGTATCATAGAGCACGAATACACTCACCTCACGTACCATAACGCTCGTACACACTGACCTTACGTACCACAACGCGCCAACAGACACGCAAATTTGTAATATTTTAATAAATTCTCTTAGTTTTCATTCCCAAAACCATTAAATTAACTTTCAAATGCCTGTTTTTATAAAGCTTCGGTTTATATTTGGCTTAATTAAAACTGCAATTAAAACTAAATGAGTTAACGTTGAATTTGTAAGGTTTGCGGATAATATTTGAACAAGGAAAAACAGTTTATTTATATTGTTCATTCATCTAAATCTGAGCTGTTTCTTGTCTCACCAATATTTCGTGAAAATTTCCTCAACACGGAAGAGAGATTTAGAATATTGGATTGTGAATTCCCGACGAAGGCGCTGCTGGAACCCGTATAAGGAATATCGAAGACGTTAGCAAGAAGACAACCAAAAGTTCATCCGAGCCTTTTATTATGTTTGTTTTGAATCTCACCTAACCTAACCAAACAAAAGGGAGAATATTAATGTGTCTGAGTGGATACAACGCTCGTCTATTGAGGCTCACTGGTTCGCTCGTGGGGAACCTCCGGCTCACCCACCTGTAAATGGGTAATTGGGTATCTAACTTTACAGCTGGGAACCTTAACTTAGGGTCGAGTACAGTGCCGTCCACTCTGCCTTCTTGTGTACCGGAAAAGGTTTAGTTTACCGTGTTGTGTATCCGCGCTCCTCCCCACGGTCCGCCAGACTTACGAGAACCACTTTTAACCCTTCCTGTTATCTCGGTCTCTCCCCTCCCCTTGGTATAGATACTCTTTATCTCTCCCCTCCCCCTGGTAGAAATACCCCTTATCTCTTTACAACACAATGCCCTTTTTTACCAAGACTCTGTATGAAAGGTGAACGTGGCAGATATATCAGCTGCTCGACATTCATGCAGCACTACTGTACCAGGCACCCAAAGCTGTAACTCCTAGCTGTTCTGACCCAAGACACAGCTTCACTGCCTCACCTCCAGCTGTACTTGCTTCATTACTACTTATGACCAGGGCCACGAAGCTGTAAATCTTAGCTGTAAATCCTAGCTGTAAAAATCCTCAGCTCAACGATCATACCTTAAAGTGCATTTGTTCAACTTTCGTCTCTTGTGTGATATACCTCCACTTAACTTGGCCTCTGCTGTATATCCTTACCTGTGACTCTGCTGTGTGATATACTATGGTTCCCACAACATCTGCTGAATTTCATTTAGTCTGGTGTTAGATTTACTGTCACATTAATCTGCTGCATAATGAAGCCTGCAAAAAATTACCAACCCCCTTCCCCTCTCTCGCCCTTCTCAGGATGATATAGTTTGGTAAAATTAGTTATTGATGTTTAGTGATTTTTTTGCACACACACACACACACACACACACACACACACACACACACACACACACACTAATCTTACCTTGTGTTGAAGATATTGTTGGTGTCAGTCGCGGCTTTTATGTAAAGCTCCGGATTTATGACCTAGTTCCATGACCTGACCCACGACATGCTGTTATAGATAGGACCTGGTAGTGTTGTAGACAGAACTTGATAGTATTGTAGACAAAACCTGGTTGTGTTGCAGACAGGACCTGGTAGTATTGTAGTCAGAATCTCTTGGTAGCAGAATATAGCCAAAACTTGTACCAGTATTTGATATCGGGTAGCTAGTTGACACACTCACACGGCATCAACGCGACACTTGTTACACCCTCACTACTGGGGCGCACTCACAGTAATAACACAAGAACTTAGTTGGGTTACTCAGTTAATGCATCAGGAGCAAGACAGATCATTATTTCGTTTGTGCAGTTGGTCTTGTTTCTGGAAGGTATAATTGTATATTGTGAGTTACCTAGTGTGTTTGTGCATGTGTGTTTGTGCATGTGTGTTTGTGTGTGTGTGTGTGTGTGTGTGTTTGTGTGTGTGTGTGTGTGTGTGTTTCGTATTGATAATAATAATAATAGATAAAAGATACACATAACAGCCATAATAACAATATATACTAATGATACACAAATCGAACATGTTTCTTACTTACACGAGAATAACACACACACACACACACACAAACACACACACACACACATACACACACACACACGACGCAGTAAACAACACCACTAACAGTTCTGAACGTGTATTACCCTCGTATCTTCCTGAGAGATAAATAGAATTGTATCACAAGTTAAAGATATCTCACTATACATTCACACTGTACCTGTAAGTTTGTGGCACATTAACATAAAACGGCACTTTACCCTACGTTAATGGCACAACACCATAGAATCATATTAGAGGGTAGAATTAAGCTCCGCAGGTTAGTGGGCGAACTTTGCACTCTGCCAGATTAAACCTATAAAGTAATGGCACTTAAGCACTCTACTAGATGAACCAGCCCCCCTAAATTTATGGTACTTCTGGCACCTCTTAAACCCCCCCCCCCCCCCCCCTACTCTTCCTCCACTGCGTTTCAAGGTCGACATAGTCTTTGCATGTCTAAGAACGATATTGAGTATTGGAGGGAGTTATTGCGTCTTGCGGTGCGGAAGAAATTAACCCTTGTGTTTTATGGTCGATTGTCACACGGTCTGAGTAAATTTATCACGTTTATACTTCCCACATCAATAGATCCACCCGTATGGTTTAGTTAGACCTTAAACCCCACAGAGGATATAAACCATTGGAGTCATGGTTTATACACTGCTAATGATGGTTTAGTATGGTGAAGCCTCGTCACTATTTAACAGAGTGAGTTGCGTGGGTTATGGTGTCCAGTCTATGTGTTTATTATTATTATTATTATTATTATTATTATTATTATTATTATTATTATGATTATTATTTATATAGATGAGAAAAACTACGTTGCATTCTTTTATTCTTACAACCAATCACATTAAGCTTCTTCCTGTCAAACTTGCACACAGTCGAAAATAAAAGTAAAAAATAAAAAGTAGCAAAAGCAATCAATAATTCTCTCCAGTATCACCTTATTGGGTCCTTTTACCTGAGGTAGTTCAAGAAAAACAGGTTCTTTTACCCTCTTGAGACTCCGAATTGCTGAAACGAGTCTCCGAACTGTTTGTTTCGGCATTGATGGCGTTGTGGTATCTCATTATGGTTCGGTACAGTTTCGAATAGGTGTTTTTTTTTCCCCCGTGGTTGTATTCTTGATAAAGCAACTATGGCTTAAGGCACTACGGACTGAAGACTCCACGAACTGCAGCTTCCACGGACGGAAGGTATTACGGACTGAGACTCCACGAACTAAAGCCTCCACGAACTAAAGCCTCCTCGAACTAAAGCCTCCACGGACTGAAGCGACCACGGACTGGAGCTACCACGGACTGAAGCCACGTGGCCTGGATCCACCACTAACTGAAGTCACCACAAACTGAAACCACCACACAAAGCCTCCACACACTAAAACCTCCGCACACTAAAGCCTCCACAGACGGATGCAAGACTCCGGGATTTGATTTTAGAGGCGATATAGCCTTAAGCGTTGAGACCTCCTCCGAGACTCTGTAATAAAAAGAATGAGATTTTCTTTCTTTCTTTTCTTCCTTTTTTTTTATCCTTGGAAGCGGTAACAATATGATAATAATAAAAACGGGGATGGAGGAGAATGGGAAGGCGGATGGGGAGAGATTGTGCGCTATACCTCTGAATATCTTCTAGTTTAGGTAAGACTGCTTGGAGACGTCTTACACCAGGTCCCAGGAGTAATGTTGGCAGCTCTAACCCTTCTGTATGTGTGTGTGTGTGTGTGTGTGTGTATGTATGTATGTATGTGTGTGTGTGTGTGTGTGTGTGTGCGTCCCCTTAAAAGAGTTCTGTATAAATTTAAACATATCTAAAAACATTGCTCCGTCAGTACGTATGTTAGTCGGTGATTCTGTCTTTGTATGTCCGTGCGATTTTCGTTTCCGGAGCGTGACCCAGAAACTGCTGTGCAAAAAGTTCAATAAAACTTCGTATGTAAATTAGCTTCGTGGTAAAAGAGATATTCAAACTGGTTTATGTTTTATATTCGATATCGACTGACCGGGAGATTGAGAGGATGGTTTACTTGTTAAAATTGTAATTTATGGTGAAATTAGTTGTAGGTGGAAGTTGTGAAGTTTGTGGTTGTGTAGTGTGGTGGTGAGGTGTGTTGTGGTGGTGATACTGGTGGCGAGGCTTGTTGTAGTAGTGGTGGTGGTGGTGAAGAATTTGTTGTGATGGTGGTGGTGGTAGGTTGTAGTGGTGGTGTGGTGAAGAATTTGTTATGATGGTGGTGTAGTGGTGTGGTGTGGTGGTGGTATTTGTTGTGATGGTGGTGGTGTAGTGGTTGTAGTGGTGGTGGTGGTGAAGAATTTGTTGTGATGGTGGTGGTAGTTGTAGTGGTGATGGTGGTGGTGGTGGTGGTGGTGGTGAAGAATTTGTTGTGATGGTGGTGGTGAGGCTTGTTGTGGTGATGATGATTGTATGTTATGATGGTAGTGTAGTGTTGTAATGACATGGTGATGTGGCGTATTGTGATGGTGTGGTGTGTGGTAGTGTGGCGTGTTACTGGGGTTGGTGGTGTGGGGTGTGGCTGGAGGTGGTAGTGTGGCTGGGGTTGGTGGTGTTACATGGTGATGTGGCGTAAGTGGCTTGGGAACGTGACTGAGATGGTAGTAGTGTGGCTTCTTGGGGTAGTGTGGCGTGTGGATGAGATGATAATAGTGTGGCTTCTTGGGGTAGTGTGGCATGTGACTGAGATGATGATAGTGTGGCTTCTTGGGGGTAGTGTGGCTTGATGGTGTGACGTGGCTCTTCTTGGGGTCCAGCAACCTTCACAGTCTGACGAGAAAGATTTTACCGAGAATAACAAATCATCAGAGACCATGTGTACAAGGTCAGGTTTCATTGTTTTCATTTCCGTGTGTATCAGTTCACTGTCATCTCTCTCTCTCTCTCTATCTTTGTCTTTCTCTCCCTCTTCTCTCTTCTTTTTAATCTCTCCCCCTCTCTGTCTCACATACATCCGGTCATTTACCAATTTCCTCTACATAAATCAATTATTCCCGTACCAATTATCAATTCCTATTTCCCACCAAAAGTTATGTTCTCTTTTATTATAAACTTAAGTACACGAAGAGCAGTGTTATAACGTTGTAGAACTTTACTATAACTCATTAAAGAACAGAATTCACAGAACATCATTATTACGTCATGTTAAGCTATGTAGAAGAGTTCAGTCAGTGTGTGTGTGTGTGTGTGTGTGTTCATCTCTTTGTGTACATGGCTTGTTTTCTGGGCCAGGAAGGGGACAAGTTCCGACACATGAATACCCCCTTGATTAAAAGAACCGAGAGCCAAATTCGTGGCATTTCACTATTTTTTGGGGTGAATCTTACAGTATTTCTTCCCCCAAAATAATTATTAGACAGCAAGAATTTTCCTTGGTCACTTGAATACCCTCGTTAAAGGCGTACGAGAGAGAGAGAGAGAGAGAGAGAGAGAGAGAGTCTGGTCTTGGATGAACAGATCACAGGATGAACGGAACCTCAATAATGTCTGATGTTGGAGGCTCACACACACACACACACAGAGGGTGATGAGTCTTGTTGATGAGTTAGCATCGTGGTGTGAATTGGTAGTTAATTAAGTGTGTGTGTGTGTGTGTGTGTCTGTGTCTGTGTCTGTGTCTGTGTCTGTGTGTGTGTGTGTGTGTGTGTAGATGTCTGTGTGTGTGTGTGTGTGTGTGTGTGTGTGGGTGTGTGTGTTACTGAAAAGCTTTTTGGAATTTTGAGGAGGTGGGTGGTCTTGTATGTCGTGTGTAGAAACTATTGAAGTATATCTTTTGGTTTTCTGTTAGTGTAGATCGGTACAGCGAGGATGTGGCCAGTCTGCGTTTCTCCGTTGCTTGATGTGGACGAATACTTTCCATCACTTTGCTGTTTTTATTACAATTTATTACTTTTCCTGTATTTCTGGTCCGATTATCCTGATGCCATCCCTAATATAAAGTTCTCATTTGAATAAAACACTTAATGTCATCAGAAGTAATGGGTAACTAGGGTAACATAGCCTACTAGTTGTGGTTTAAAGATCTTGATTATTAAAACACAGTAATGTATTATAAAATTAACATATCCACTGACATCAAAACTCACCTGAAATCCTCAACTGACAGATATTCAGCCGAGTTATGTATGATAGTTAGTAGGTTAAATAGCTGGAATTTTAAGTCAGATTTCAGGTGCAGAGCTATTAGTGTTACCCAAAGTTCCTGTTTGATTTTTAATATAAATTTTCAGATTATCAGATTTTTATTCCATTTTCTTATAGTTTGTAGAGCTTTTCTTGCATGCATCAACCAGGTACTTTGTTGTCCTTCACAGCTCTTCTTCCTCTGTACTAACGACCTCTTCCCGCTGCCTCGAGAACAGCTCTTATAAAGCCTCTCTCCCCTTCAAACATTCTTCCGTCTTTTTAACATTCACATTTTGTTTCATCTCTCTCCGCGACTCACGGTGTCTGCTCTGCCTTTAACAGCCTCAGAATATCAACACAGTTTTCAACACGTCACTACACATCCATCATTCATTCCGGACATAAACAACGTGGCCAGACTCGCTCATGATTGCTGTGGTCGTGGTTCGTTACCTGCACCTCCGTGTTTTCCCGCAGTGTGTTCAATTCCACTCTCACTCAACCATACTGTATGACTCATATACTGCCTGAGTTGTTCGTTATCTCTTTCATGTTTCCACTATATATGTTTATTTATCTTCTCTGTCTATTAAATATACGTTATTTAAACTTATTCTACATATCTCCAGGTATCATTCCATCATCATCTCACTTTTTCATTTGTGCCTTATTACACTTGTCTGTGGTGTCGCTTCACGGGTCTAATTCATTATAGTTGCTAATCCTATCTTGTTATATCCACCTCTTGTAAGCCCTTGTCAACACCCGCCTAACGCCATCACCTTACAGAAGTCTTGAAGTCCCTTTCTCATTCTCCTTTGTTTAGTGACAACATTCGTCTTCAATTCAACAGCAAGGGGATTCCATTAGTCTTCAGTTCAGCAGCACAATCCCCTTCACAGCTCAGCATTTTCCCCTTTTCACTGTCTTGCACTGTTATCACCACACACTTGTCTTCACAGTAAATACTTTACCGTATAAACCAACCTTTGAATTTCCTTTGTGTTTACTCAGTCTCAGACGATGGGTGAGAAAGTCCTTGTTAGTTACTAACTGTAGCCCTGACTAGTACTAAACCTTCCATTATCGAGAAATGTGGCCCAGTACCTCAAGTCTTCCCAAACCCTTAACTGCTGTCTTATTTGTATTCCTTTTTTTTAATTCCTTCCATAACATCTACTTAATCACTTGGTTTTTCTCCCCCTCTCCTCTCTCTAGCAGTCCTTCAGCTCCTCAGGAACAAACTGCTCACTAAACGTCTACACTACACTAACGTTTCTGGTATAATATTGGACAAACTTGAACCAGAGTCACTCATAGCATTTTTCACTGGTTCATATAATCATTAATAAAACATTATATTGTTCTGTTGTTCCTCCTGGAGTCTTCCTTGAGTGACACGCTGCAGTAGATGGTTCGCTATTTTCTCACCTCAACAACCAAGATTTCGGTGGTTTTAAGATGAATAGGCTCTAGTTCTATTAAGCCTCAGTCTATCTGGAACTTAACCTAACCAATATTTTTTGTGGTTTAAAATAAAGGCCTATTAGGACTGTGACTTATCAATACCAATTTCTAGACTCGGCAAACCCTTCAATATCCGTCTTAACTAATGCTGAATTTTCCGAGTATTCATTTTTAAGATTCCTGCTCGATACAAAATTATTTTAACTCTTACATTCCTCTCAGTCAAGTTCCCCAAGGACCTGATTCTGAAGAAGTAATCAGTCCCAGATGTGACTCAACAGGTATGAGGTGTAGGATGTATCAACAATGTTATTATCTTCCTTCTTTCGTGTTGTTGACATTGGCGTCCTGAACAAATTCTTTTTTTTTTCTTTTCGAAATAATTTTTACTTCATGGCTTTGAACATTTACTTTAGTTTGCTCAAGAAGGACACATATTTTATCTTCTTCCTCCTCCTCCTCCTCCTCCTCCTCTTCTTCTTTTTCTTCCCCCCTCTTCCTCCTCTTCCCCCTCTACCTCCTCTTCCCCCTGTTCCTCCTCCTCCTCCTACTGCTAGTATCTGTGCCGATATCTACCTCTGTGTTATACCTTCCTATTCTTCTCATTCATACTATTATATCGAGATATTTAGTACTTTCTGTCATCTTTTTCCTTCTGTTCTATCATTATTCTCTTCATTCTCTCTCTTTCTCTGCCCTTAGACTTTTATTCTTACGTTCCCTTCTACACTAGTCTCGTTGTTTACATTGAGGTCAGTGTTATACAGTTCATTTGTGTGTCGTCTTACAGGTTCAGGGAGTCAACTTTTGTCTTTAGTTCAATATCTCAGTCATCTCGCCGCAGATTCACCATTGGTTTCTTGTAATCTCACTGTTTACTCTTCTCTGTTGTCAATCCTCTCAAGTGTGTATGAGTCTATCTTCTTTTTCTTCCTCTTGTGTTGCGGTCATATGATTAATACGTTTTCTGTTTTCCCTTGTTGTCGTTTTCTATTTTTCCTTGGTTCCGTTTTCTGTTTTCCCTTGTTGTCGTTTTCTATTTTTCCTTGGTTCCGTTTTCTGTTTTCCCTTGTTGTCGTTTTCTATTTTCCCTTGGTTCCGTTTTCTGTTTTCCCTTGGTTCCGTTTTCTGTTTCCCTTGTTGTCGTTTTCTGTTTTCCCTTGGTTCCGTTTTCTGTTTTCCCTTGGTTCCGTTTTCTGTTTTCCCTTGTTGTCTTAAACGTCTCTAGATCCCAGCGCCGCCTGTCTGTTGATTCCTTGACGTTGTTAATCTCAGGTTTATCATTCTGAACATTGTCCCTTCTTCTCCTCAGCTCTCTGCCTACAAACTCTGTCGTTCGTTTCAATTTTCTCACCAAATATTGCCATAACTCAATTCCCCTTCAAACACACCTCCTCCCCTCCATGATTGCCTTTCGGATTTCCCAGACTTGTTTAGGCAGTACACACGCTCGCTAACTCTCCAATCACATGCAGCTTAAATCTATAACCCCTGGGAGGAACCATTCAAGCTTTAAAATCTAATAGCATTTGAGTTATCGCTCCTACTGAAGTTGCCGGAGTTCCTTGGGCTCCGAATTGCTCTTGGGCTCAGTATGACGGAGCTGAAGTTAGATTTATGGGTTTCGGTAGCACCAACCTCCCAGCTCTCATCTATCTCTGACCATGGTAGCCATTTACCTTTCCACTCACTCTCACACATTTCTCCTCCAGTTCGTCTGTACAAAGGCCACTACATCTATATTTCACTCACTCTGGTTCGTTTCCCACACCTTACTCTCCATAGTCATTAGGTTCGCACTCTCAATAATTAATTTTATCCTAATTTGATATAATTATCCTAATTTGAATCATAACTTTGGTGTTGTTGTTATTATTATTGTTGTTAGTGTTGTTATTGTTATTTTTCATTGGATTATTATTATCATAAACTTCCATAGAAAAAATTAAAGAGGGGGAGAGACAGACACAGACAGAAACAGAGAGACAAAGTGAGACAAAAACACTGCAAAAAAAATATAAAAAAATAATAAAAGATTTGAAGCTAAAAATAGATAAAGAGAACATAAAAAAAATTATAACAGCAGAATTCAATTAAAGGAAAATTTAATAAGGTGAATAAAAAAAAGAGATATATTGTTACTGATGATTGAAGCCCAACAGCTGCTTAATTATTGTGTTATATGAGGAACAGAGAGAGAGAGAGAGAGAGAGAGAGAGAGAGAGAGAGAGAGAGAGAGAGACCCTATTTCAAGCTTTAGAGTGACACAGGACCCACCACCCTCAGCAGACCACCACTATATGACTCCCTCCCTGCTGACGCCATAACAAAACTTACAACTTTAATTCTCCTCCTCAAGACGGGCCAAGACGTCTCAGACTGAATTTAACTTTTAACTCAATGGGCTGAGGAGTCAGTATCTAGGACACGTCACCATAATACAATTCACACTTAACTCTTAAATATATTCCTTTTTTGGCACCAGTGATACACATTACATTATCAGGAATAATAATAACTGATAAAAAAAAAAGAAACGGATCGAGAAAATAACAAAACTGGTGGCAGCGGTGGGATACTAAAATAAATTCTATATTCTAACATCTTTATCATAATTCCTTCACTATATTCAGTACAAAATCTCTGGTGAATTCAAAATATAAATTAATTTAAGTTTAAAGTCATATCAGGAATTATTACACTAGTAGTAGATGTATGTAAAGAAGATTCATAGTGAAGGTGTGTGTATATTTCTTCCCGTCAATGTATAAACATGACGAGGGAAGGACGGGGGAGGTGAGCCTGGTCCCTGGTGACGGTATTAGCCAGCGGCCGGGAATACTACCACTCCTGTCTGGCCACAGTCATCAATTTCGTCTCTGTCAGATCGTGTGTCTCTGTGTGTGGGAGTATCTGTAGGTGTGGGTGTTATTTGTGTGCATATTGATGTGTGTGCGTGTGTGTGTGTGTGTGTGTGTGTGTGTGTGTGTGTGTGTGTGTGTGTGTGTGTGTGTGTGTGTGTGTTTATATAGATTTATATGTTTGTGAATGTTTCAGGTGTAAATAGTTCTTTTTCTCGATTACTTCATGAGATTCATGCCTCTGGAATTATATTATTAAATATATATCATGTATGTTATTATTACGAGCAGATGTACCACTCAACCTTAATTATCATAAATATCATAACATGTCATATATATAGAGTATTGTCATAAGTGTCAAAAAACGTGTCGCATATTTAGAGTCTGTCATGTGTCATAAAAGTCATATATTTAGAGTTTGTTAGTCATAATTGTCATAGAAAGTGCCATATTTAGATACTGTTGTCATAAGTGATAAATAGTGTTCAGGAAATCTTGCCTAAACTGTACCTCGTATATCTCGCCATATACAGTTCCATACATACGCTGCTGCTGCTCTGAAAGGCGTGTACCATTACCAAACTCAGCCAAGGTGAAAAAGGCCAAGTTACCATGGTGATGTGTGTCTGGCAATACGTCTAGCCAGCCAGCCAGCCAACCACAGTCTCTTGAGTTGTCTTGTTCCTTGTGTTGCAGTGTTGCAGTGTTACGTTGTTTCATGTGTTGCAGTGATTTAAATTGTTCCGTGTGTTGCAGTGATTTATATTGTTTCTTGTGTTGCAGTGATGTACATTATTCCTTGTGTTGCAGTGATTTATATTGTTTCTTATGTTGCAGTGATGTACAGTGTTCCTTGTGTTGCAATGATTCATAGTGTGTCTTGTGTGCTGCTGTAGAATGTCGCTTGTACTGCAGTAATGAATCTTGTTCCTTGTCGCGCGGTAATGAGAATGTTCTCTTTGTTCCTCTTCCTGTCTCTGTGTGGGGTTGTGGTGGTGAAGTATTGTGGGGAAGTGAGAGTGTGGGGAATGAGGGAGAGTGTTGGAGTGATGGAGTAGGAGGAATGAGGGAGTGTAAGAGTGAGGAAGTGTTGAAGCGATGGAAGGTGGGAGTTAGGGAGTGTGGGAAAGAGGGAGTGTGGGAGTGTGGGAGTGAAATAGTATACTGTAAGTCATAACACTTGAGACCCGAGGCACTAAAGCTTTCAGTGGACTTTGTTTCTCCTCGTGTTATTAAATCTGTAAATCTGAACCTGCTGTCTTGAACGTGGTACTGACTATTTGATGATGATGATAATAATGATGATGATGATGAAGAGGAAGAAGAAATAAGGAGGAATAAGAATAGAAAGAGGATAATAATAATAATAGGTCATAAAAAAAAAACATTATAACGACCACTTCCCAGCTAATGATGTAACATATGTCTCTCTCATCCAACAGAGAATCAAAATATGGGCTGCCTTTTTTCTTTACTTTGAACCCATAAATCCTTTGAATTATGGGAAAAGGGTTGAACCCCCATCCCCCCTTCCACCCCAAAAAAGGGTTTTGAGTGTAATGGACCGGGACAAAAGCCAGCCGTGTCTCAAATGAATTGGCTGTGAACTGAAGGACAGACGATTAATTGCTGATCGTTAACAGAGAGTAGAAGAAGGAGAAGTCGAAGTTGGAGGAGAAGGAGGAGAAGGAGAGAGAGGAGTAGAAGTCGAAGTAGGAGGAGCAGGAAAAGAAGAACAAGAAAACGAAGACGAATCGCAAGAAAAACTATAAATCACTCCAACAAAAGCGACATATTAAAATTAACATTTATTTCGCCTCATTAAACGATTATATATACATCCTAAAAATGGAGAAAGGTTGAGAAACGAAACACAAAGATATAGAAAAGGTAAATCAATGTGGAAATATAAATGATGTGTTCTGATGTCGCCTCGGAAACAGGATTACCAACAGACATGTAAGATTTTGTTGATATGAGAATAGGGGTGTTTGTTGTCGTCTTTGATATACAGTATATGTGCCCGACGTTTTTAAGAAACAAAACTATTTAAGATTCTTTATATCTATCCTGAAGATCTTATAACACTAGCCTTAAGATTTTTATTTTATTTTTTTTTTTAACCAATTTATTGGCAAAACTTGTGGTACAATTTGTCTATTCCGAGTAGTTTAGTCAGGTCTTGAGGGTGCTATCATTGTTCACTGCCACATAGGACAGAGGTTCATACACGAGAGATAGTAATATAGGTCAGCTGCTTGAGGGTACTATCACTGTTCACTGTCATGCTGGACACTGCTTCATACTAATAGTGTACTTCATATTCATTAGTGGACTAGAATAACCGCCACACATCTAGGTGACCTATGGAGCAAACCTTTGTGAGCACCTGGCACAACTTAGGCATCTGGCTGCCCACTGTATACGACCGTGGCTTAGAAGGAATCAACGAACCACCATTATTTTTTTACTCGTGCTCTTAAGTTTCCTCCTAGAGATATAAGTAATCAGTTAAAGTTAAGAAAGTTTCTGGCCAAAGGAATTACGGTAAAAAATGTACTTTCCAGTCTGAACGGCTAGTTAATCGCAGGTTCAGACAGGCAGAAATATAGATAATTTTCTCATAGTTTTTTTACGACGAAGTACACGTGAAAAATTTGGCTCGTTTTTCAGAGACACTTCACGGTTTCCAAGTTGGCAAGGAGCTATCTTTAAAACCTTAATGTATGTGTGTGTGTTTGTTTGTTTTGAGATTTTTAGTCTTGTATTATTTGTCCTCATTATTTTGTATTTATTTTATCTACCTAAGAAACTAAACTCCACATTTTTTTTTATTCTTATTCAATTCAGTTTTAAGCTTCCCTCACCAACTCACAATTGCTATCTTTATTTTGTGTAGGTTTTATGATGTGTTTGCTTTCTTTTATGTCACTATCCACTATCTTTCTCTTTCATTACTAACCCCTCGGTGTAGTAATATCCCTCTTTGTTGATCTGCAAGTGAATATTCCTCGATCTTTATTTCACCAGTATGTTCCTTTCTACGATACTTCCTTCTGACCTCCGTTACATTTTCCAACACCGTATACCTGAATTTCACCCACATATCATTCCCGCGGCCGTATGTTACAATCAGAAAGTTACTCAGTCTCACACTCGCTGTCTCTCGCGCTAAATTTTACGAGTCTTGTAATCTCGTAACTTCTCACTTCTCATCTCACATTCCATACTGCGCTCTTCTGCTAAACCTCTGCATGCCGTGGCTCTCCTACCGCTGCATGCCGTGGCTCAAGTCGGGTGATCCTCCTCCCTTTCGGTGCGTTACTGGCTCCACATCACATTGTTTAGATATACGTGTTTTACTATTGTACCTCTTGAACTCTTGCTTGAAACCCTTCCTTGCTGGATGAACGTCTGTGTGGCGGAAATAGCACACATTTCAAGAGGGTGTTATAATTAAGTGATATATAATGTAGATATATTTGGAATGTTTTAAAGAATATTATTCCTTTTTTTATGGTATCACACAATCAGCCATTTTCATTTTTTTTTTACGTTTTAGGGTGAGTTCTTATGATTTTGATTAATGAATTGATTGTTTTTCGTTGAATATTTTATACGTACGAATTTGGAAGGGTTAAATATACATAAATTGTGGACATATAACAGAAAAAATCGATTACCTTTCCTGAAATACGATAATTTTTTTTACTGAAGTTTAACACAAAACGCCTCTAATGTTTTTATTTTCTGAACCCTCGTCTGGTGTGGGGTCGTGAACTCTGACCTTCTCTCTGGTGCTTTACGTGAACAATATTTATTGATTCTCCAATAAAGTCTCCTCACAGTATATCGAGCGAGGGAGTGTTGTGTTAAGAGACCTTCCTTCCTGTTGGCTGGGTGTATCTAAAGATGTTTTAAACTAATGAGAACATTACTCCGTGGAAAATGAGCTGTGTAAGTTGTCCAGATAGTGTGCAATGTGAATTTGGTTTGGTCTTTCACGACAGCTTTGAGCGGTGTAGGGAACTGGCCTGAGTGGCGGGTGGGTGGAAGCTGTAGTGTGGATGGTGGCTGGCTGGGTGCTGTAGTGTGGATGGTGGATATCGAGTTGGCTTTAGTCCATTGTATTATTATATTTACATCTCTATACATATATACACGATGGTACCCTAAAACCTACATGTATTACTGTAGATTGAATTGAACGAATTGAATTAATAGCATCGCAGTAATTTTCTAACATACGCTTTTGTTCATACGTGTAATGTATATGTCATGTATAATTTGAGTCGATAACCAGAGAGTCGATGAGAGCACAATAGGGACCTGTCAATGTAAAACCGTGTTAACATAGGGTAGCGCTTCTATAGTCAATTTTTTATTCATTTTTTTTTTCAAGTTTGTTGTGTGTGTGTGTGTGTGTGTGTGTGTGTGTGTGTGTGTGTGTGTGTGGGGGTGGGTGGGTGGGTGTGTGTGTGTGTGTGTGTGGGTGTGTGTGTGTGTGTGGGTGTGTGTGGGTGGGTGTGTGTGGGTGGTAGTAATACATCACCTGAAGGAGTCTCTCCCCCAGGATCTTGACACATATGGCTGTGACACGTTACCGATAATACGATAAAAACTCCAACTTGTCAGACTTCCTCCCGCCGCTACCATTGTTCTCTAGTGGAGGGAGTATGGAGGGAACTAGTATTGGAGGGTGTATGGAGGGAACTAGTAGTGGAGGGAGTATGGAGGGAGTATGGAGGGTGTATGGAGGAACTAGTAGTGGAGGGAGTATGGAGGGAACTAGTAGTGGAGGGTGTATGGAGGGAACTAGTAGTGGAGGGTGTGTATGGAGAGAACTAGTAGTGGAGGGAGTATGGAGGGAACTAGTAGTGGAGGGGTGTATGGAGGGAACTAGTATTGGAGGAGAGGGTGTATGGAACTAGTATTGGAGTGGGAGGAACTAGTAGTGGGGTGGGAGGGAACTAGTAGTGGAGGGTGTAGAGGAGGGTAGTATTGGAGGTGTATGGAAGAACAAGTAGTGGAGGGAGTATGGAGAACTAGTATTGGATTGGAGAGTGAGGGAGTATGGAGGGAACTAGTATTGGAGGGTGTATGGAGGGACTAGTAGTGGGAGTATGGAGGAACGGAGGAACTAGTAGTAGGGTGTATGGAGGAACTAGTAGTGGAGGAGGGAACTAGTAGTGGAGGGAGTATGGGAGGGAACTAGTAGTGGAGGGTGTATGGAGGGAACTAGTATTGGAGGGTGTAAGGAGGGAACTAGTAGTGGAGGGGGTGTATGGAGAACTAGTAGTGGAGGGGGTGTGGGAGGGAATTAGTATTGGAGGGTGTATGGAGGAACTAGTAGTGGAGGGAGTATGGAGGGAACTAGTGGAGGTGTATGGAGAGAACTAGTAGTGGGAGGTATGGAGGGAACTAGTAGTGGTATGGAGGAACTAGTATTGGAGGGTGTATGGAGGGAACTAGTAGTGGAGGGAGTATGGAGGGAACTAGTAGTGGAGGGAGTATGGAGGGAACTAGTATTGGAGGGTGTATGGAGAGAACTAGTAGTGGAGGGAGTATGGAGGGAACTAGTAGTGGAGGGTGTATGGAGGGAACTAGTAGTGGAGGGTGTATGGAGGGAACTAGTAGTGGAGGGTGTATGGAGGGAACTAGTAGTGGAGGGTGTATGGAGGGAACTAGTAGTGGAGGGTGTAAGGAGTGTTATGGAGGAGGACACAGGAGACCGGTGGAGAACACAGGAGACCGGAGGAAGACACAGGAGACCGGAGGAGAACACAGGAGACCGGTGGAGAACACAGCTCTTTTCCCTTCAAAAGATCTTCCCTAATTCATGTTGACACCAGTGACAATATTATTCTTTCTCATCTTAAACTTCAGGAAGAACCTTTGAATATTAATAAGTCCTGAGTTATGCTCATGATTCTCTCCCCACGACAGTCTCATCATCTACAGCTGTCTGTGTATTAATCTTTTTTCTCACCCAAGAAAGGTTTGGCAGTAGAGACCCTTACCTTTATGTCCTCTGCCATCAGACGTGTTTATCGATATATAGATCAGTATTCTGTTCTGTTTATACATTTGTTCAGAACTACCCGTCATATTAAGCTTTTAATCCTGTATTAGCCCCTGTCTTATATAGATGTGGGTTACATACATTAGGTCTATATAATTACATCACCCACGGTAACTATGAGCCGTGAGTAGTCATTAACTGGACATGTGACAAGTGTATTCCCACTGTACCTCACACCTTGACCACAGAGTCATCAATTAAGTAGCCGGCTATCGCCAGTTCAACTCCCGTCACTGAGTCCATTATTAATGCTCACAGCTTATAGTTTTAATTGCGGTGATATCCGAGTTATTGTGCAATAGTTTATTTTCTTGATAAATGAAGAAAAAACCATTTGGTTTTCAACACTTAACACATAAACATTTATGAATGTTGCTTCCAGTTCACCTTTAATTAATGCAACCACAGGTAACCGGAAACTACAGCAATCCTTTATAACGTGCATTCAATCCCCTGTCTATTGTTTCTAAGCTCGTCTATTCCTGGTTCTTTTTATACCTCGTTTGAATCTGTTCTGGGAGCTTTTAATCCTCTACGGACAGTCTTCACTTGTATATTTACACCTGACCTCTTTGTTTAGTATTTCTATTTCTGCACTAAAGCTGTTCCGTGATTCGCTTCTCTACAGAGAGTCTACTTTTTGATAGGCTTTCAGCTACGTTTTTTTTTTCTGGTTGTCGTAGATGTCAAAAATTAGTAGCACTGTTTGTATTTCATGTTACACACGTTTAAGCGGATGTTGAAGGCTGATGGCTGCTTTTTCCTGCAGTACGCATTGTGGCAGTTTTATACTTGGGTTTTTTTTTTCGGTGTACAGTGTATGTTCCCTCGCTGGCCATGGCAGGTTCATTAGAGTTTGAGAGCAGACAAAGTACACCTGCTAACATAGAGACGAAAAGTGAAGGTTGATCAACAAAACACTGAGGAAGGTTGACAGATGCTGGAGAAGCGTTGGTCTACATTCACAAAGTTTCCAACGATAAATTTTCCTCTCGTGAGAATATAACGATGCTCTGAATTGGCTAACTTAAAACACTCATGAAAAAGTCACTGATTCTTTACTTTTATTGTACATGGTGTTTAATGAACGTATTTAGTGAAGGGTGAGTCTTACTATGTCATGTTATGCTTGGACGTTATTTTTTTGTGCTTCACTATCAATCAACCAGATAAGGGCGTTGTTTACTTCTTCCATTATCAGGAATATTTGTTGTGTGAGTTTGTAGTTGAAGCATCTTAAGCAAAACAACAACGACAACATATGAGTGACAACAATAGTAGCAGTAGTCTCCACACTTCAGCAACTGTGGTCGTCATTCTCTTTGTTTATCTCGTACGACCTCTTCTCTCTCTCGGTGTACTAATTATTCTCTCCCATCTTCATCAAGTTTGAACTATTACTGTGTGTCTTCGTCCTTGTAGTGTTGTGGCCATGTACTGCACTAACAGCCGTGTGGGTTCTGTTGTGTTCGTCTCGTGATAAATAAAAGGACATTAAATCCACAGAGGTACATTAGTTATTTATTTGAAAATATTCCTATTCGTCCAAAGTACTTTTAACACAGTCTACAGTAACCCCCTTGTATCTTGAGGCTCACTTCAACCCTCGTATATAACCCATATTTATATACACACACACACATTAATATGCACTCATAACCACACTAACATAAATACACACGCACACACATACTCGTGAACATACATATATCTACATACATATTATATACATTCTGTAAAAATAACATAGACCTGTATGAAAGATATACAGTATATAAATATGTTGAGAGCTGTGTTACAGACAGTGTCACACTCTCGCCTCCCACCAGCCAGTAACCTCACAGTACCTATAAAACACTGTGTATATGTGAGGTGTTTAGCAAAGTTACGTAAGTGATCTTCAAGCAGTTCAACTTTCCTGTAGTATGTATAAAATTATCTGATTGACTATGAGATGCTTTAAAAACCTCCTTGATCTGTATTCAGTAGTCAATATTAAATTAACTTAACTTCTTGTGAAACACGCGATATATTACCTACGTCGTGACTCAGTACCTATACCACCTCCAAGATGCCCAGAAGAATGCTTAGTATATGTGAGATTTTGAGTCTTTTTACTGACACTCGATTCAGTTATTAATTATATGATATTTATGCTGTTTTGGGCAAGGATTGAAGGTCTCTGTTGGCTCTATATTAACTTCATGAAGATAAGAGGATAATACACACGTCTTTATCTGAAGCTGAAGTTTACGGTACACCTCATTTACACTTCTTGAGAATTATATACTTAATATGTTCTCCGACAGCATTAGGTAAATTCTTAGTATATTTGGGTTCCCTCATAGTACTGTTAGTGTGTGTGTGTGTGTGTGTGTGTGTGTGTGTGTGTGTGTGTGTGTGTGTGTGTGTGTGTGTGTAAACTCACCAGGAGGTAAACTCAGTCAACAGCTCCTCCAGGCAGTTACTGATGAAGGCCCCTGTTTATTAATCCTCACTACTGTTTAATACAAGAGGGATGATAACGGCACTGTTTTTTATACCTGTTATCCTGATGAAAAACGGGAATCCAAAAATATCAACAGAGAAAGATTTTTTTTTTACAGTTCAAGATAACTGATAAATCATAGATAATCTTAGATAATTTAATAATAAAACTATAGATGTGTGATATAATTTACCTTTGGCTGGACAGTGTAACCATTTTACACTATAAGAAACAAATTGGCTAAATCCTCCATCAAACTAAACTCCTGTAAAGTGATCGTTTATTATCCCGTAAAAAAAATAACTAAATAATAAAATATCAATAATCCTTCATTTGTATCCTATGTGTTCAAGATGGTGAGATTCTCTTGTATAATATTGAACAAACTGCAACAATCGTATTCGCAACTTTTATTCAATATATTTAAAGAAGTTTTGTTTTCGACCCATGACGTACTGGTGGTTGACTATCAGCTGTGGGTGTCAGATTACGCAGGGAGGAGCTAAGCCCGTGGCGTGTTTGAACCGGGTGCACGGGAAGGTCTTGTCAGTGGATCAGCCAGTCAGGAAAGGCGTTCATAGAGCTAAACAACGCATGCTAGTAATAATTCCTTCAATATTTAATCCAAACCTAAAACTGTAAAAAAAAATGTGGTTGGCGTCAGTGTGGGTGCAGCTTATGACTGTGTTTGGGTCACTCATTTAAGCATACTTGCATTACTCTGGGGATCTTAGGGTTGCCGGTGGAATGACCAGTTATTGACCAGTACCTCATTACCTGTTATAGTTAGCAGAGACAAGTAACCACCAGGTAAACGTACTAAAACATACCAGGTATTTCAAACTATACCGGTAGTCATCCACAACACCACCCCACCACCATAACGTGTACAAAATACATAGTGGAATATTTTGTCGTGAACTCATACTCGTGTACACACCGTTCAACATGGCCGGCTATCAACACAGACATGTTATATCGCTGTGAAGTGAATCAACTAAATTAAACCTGACCTTTCTACAGTACCCTAACTTAAGTAAGGTATAGTCTAAGAACTTTATATTATGTTTGGTTAAGTAGATTAGATTAGGTCAGGTCAGGTTAGGTCAGGTTAGGATAGGTTAGGTCAGGTTTGGTGACTTATTCCTGGCTGTTTTTACGAGAACCTTACCACAAAATAACATAATATTCACTGTTTTAAATATAACCTTTTGCTCTAAGATAAATTTTTTTGATAAACTTCACTTATGAGGTGACAAGACCCATCCTCTCCTGGCGGCTCCCTGGCTTGTTGATATGGTAGGAGAGGCCACCAGGGAGCAGCGACCTCTGGCAGTGTGTTGAAACATTACATAAGGAACGACGACAGTAGAGCATTATGGTGGTGAAGGTAAGGTGAGGACGCTCCTGTAGTGAAGGCTGTGGAGGCTGATGGTTGTGGCGGTGGGCGAGTCAGTGTCACGTCAGGAGGAAGAGGAGGGAGGTGAGAGTGGCAGGCACCAGCAGGAGTGTAGACACCCAGGCGGCTGAGTTACCGTGCTGCATGGCGGCCGGCGGCTCCCCTGCCAAGTCAACCACAACTACATATTACTCTACAAAATGATGTCCATCTCTGTCATAAGTAAATCCCAGAAGGTAAATAAGAGGAGGAGACTATGTTATGTGGCACAGAAGACATCAGTATTCCACACAGCAGCAGCCACACGTCCCTCCACCACCAGCCAATAAAACCTAAATTCTACCAACAAGACTTTGGTCCCACGCCCCTGGGTTACTGCTGCGAGTCTGGGGGCACCAACCTGAGGCTTCATCTACAATTCAAGTAGCTGGTCCGCTCCCCGACCTCACTCACTCAGATCTGTGAATCCTTATATGGACCTTGTATTCATTATTATGTGATATAGTAGATTTATAATGCTTACAAACTAACACTACAAGCTAACATAAACTTGTACACATAGTATGTTATCTCATACTGTTTCTTCTTGGTTTTAATACCCAGTGTGTGTGTGTGTGTGTGTGTGTGTGTGTGTGTGTGTGTGTTGGATTGTACTAGGGAGACCTTATACACATGATGTATTATTGTATAACATCTGTATAAAATTTATAACATGGAAGGTGTATGATAGTTTTCATTATACATCACATCTAATTCTACCACTACACCATAGGGAGTATAGTGGTGTACCTTATGTATAGAAATGTGGTGCATTCTGAGGTGATAGTATGATGTGAATGCTTGTATGATGAAGAACTGTGGATATACTTAGCTCGTGTATGGTGTTATGTCTACCGTTAATAATGGATCAGCTACTGTACCTTCAAGGGCGTGTGTGGAGGTGGACCAGTCTGACATAACGTGTGGCGGCGCAGACTATTCTACAGTACCGTATCGTGTTAGGAATACGAAATACTTTCTATGTCAACATAATTACGTTGTGTACATCAGTATAGATTACTTAAGTTATATCGAAAGCTACTTACATTACTCAAAGTATGGAATATTAAATGTTGTAAATGAAATATTGTGGTGTGTGTTAATATTCATTTTAATACAATTCAGGTGTATACATTTCGTTTACCTTGTATGACGTGGACGAGGACACTGTCGGGTCGTCCTGACGAGGGCCAGCAGGAGTAGTTGCCGGAGTCCTGCTGGGCTGCCGTCGTCACCGTCAGGGTGCTGGTGGTCACGTTGGCTACCTGTGTCACCACCTTCACCCTCCTCGAGTCTCGGTCTACCAGCCGGTCATCCTGGTACCATAGTACCAGACCTGTTGGTGAACAACACCTGGTACTGTACCAGACCTGTTGGTGAACAACACCTGGTACTGTACCAGACCTGTTGGTGAACAACACCTGGTACTGTCTCAGACCAATCAGCGGGCAGCAATCAGTTGTAGTGTTGACACTAAAGGTCACACAGTTAATATTCCTCCACCTGTTGTTTACTTAATCTTGTCTTATATATGACCAGTTTGTCATTACTATAAACCTTATTCTTCACACTATAAAGGATCAGGGTCAGTGAGGGACTAATGTTACTTTGAGGACAACAGAAACCTCAGCTGGTCTACTTGGCTCTTTAGTACTTTAGTAGGTAATGGACTCTTGAGAGAGAGAGAGAGAGAGAGAGAGAGAGAGAGAGAGCTCACCTGGGATAACAAGTTCCTCCTTGATGACACACTCGAGGGTGACAGTACTGCCAGACTGGACGTACATGGTCTCCTTCCCCAGGATGTTGGCCCGCGCCTCTGTACAACAACAACTCCGTTATTTTGTTAGGTTTGGTTAGGTTAGGTTAGGTTTCGTTAGGTTAAGGTTAGGTTATCATGTAATGTTATTCTCTTCTTCGTCTGTTTGTTCCTTCAGTTCCGCTCTTCGTATATTCCGTCCTTATGACATAGGTAAAGCTGACCAAACAGTCATATCTTCACTATGCATAAAAATCATACAGTCTAACACTTAAAATACCAAATACATCTTCTTACCTTTTTTTAATCTGTATTATCTTGTACCCACACGAGAAAACCAGTACGATAACTACAATCTGATGACAGGCGCCAATAGGGTAAGGCCATGGAGGTGTGCAATTGAGCTGCCAAACGTATGTAGTAACGAAGATCCTGTTAATGAAGTCTTATACGTTCAAGGACAAAGTTCTTTTTTTATGGATCGTTCACCTCACCTTACAAATAATTTCTTGCAAGATAAAAACATTTAACAATTAATGTAAAAAGTTCGTCGCTATGATAAACTGACATGATTGTGTGTATGTGTGTGTTGGATTGTCCTCATGTATATACACGGTCCTGACACCAACATTCCACCCCCCCCCCCTCTGTGTACCCCAAATAAAACTTACTATGTACAGCTGGCAATAAAACAAACGAACAAGTAAAGAGAACCAAAGTTTGTATTTGTATATTTCACCTGTGTGTGTATTTCCAAACAATTGTTTTAAAAAGAATGGAAAAATATAATTAATACTTAGTCTTTTTTAAACTAAAATATCAATGTTTATGAATAATACAAATGCAGTTCTATTCCTTTTCTTATTTGCGTCAAATACCAATTACCCAAATAATAAAAGACATTAATAGTTACAAATAAAATAAAGACAACAGTTCCGGCGCTCACAAAAGTCACTGCCATTCGTTTGTTGTCAGCCAATTGAAAAGCGAAATAACCGTAAGTGAAAATGTAATTGGCTTACAAGCGAGCAGTCACATGGTTAACAGCGTCCACACGAAAAATAGCGGTGACAAAAAACAGAAGTAAAAGGATATTATGTGCAGGAACTCTTTAAAAGGCATCGGCTTTAATTACTTTTTGCTCAACTTTCCTATTTTAAAGACAAGCTGCTCCAATAATTTAGTTCATTTCACTCCTTGGCAATGATGGTTTAACTCCTTGAGGATGATAAGTCTCCTCCTCACTCTTAACTAAAACACTAGTATACAGGCATCTATCTACCTCCTATTAGCCTCCTCACAGGTGATCTTCCTAGACTCACAAAACAGTTAATCTTAAAAGCCACAATTTTTAGAGACATATTTCGTCTCTCACTGCATTATTTTCTATGTCTATTTCTCATCGCGTATTTCTTAATGTAGAGTTTTTTATTTCCTTGTCTCGACGCTCTTCTCGACTTAGAAAAAAATTAATGAGAGAGAAAGGGAGAGAGAGAGAGAGAGAGAGAGAGATTTTTCAATGTTTTCTTAATGCCACGAGAGACTTAAGAAGCTCAAGGAAATTTTTACTTCACAAGCTCTAATATGAGATTCTGTATAATAAATTTCCTCACTATGTCTCCCAGTTGGAGGTGGTAGTGGGGGTAAGGGTTGTACAGGGACTGACCTACACCAGTAAGGTTGTACAGGGACTGACCTACACCAGTAAGGTTGTACAGGGACTGACCTACACCAGTAAGGTTGTACAGGGACTGACCTACACCAGTAAGGTTGTACAGGGACTGACCTACACCAGTAAGGTTGTACAGGGACTGACCTACACCAGTAAGGTTGTACAGGGACTGACCTACACCAGTAAGGTTGTACAGGGACTGACCTACACCAGTAAGGTTGTACAGGGACTGACCTACACCAGTAAGGTTGTACAGGGACTGACCTACACCAGTAAGGTTGTACAGGGACTGACCTACACCAGTAAGGTTGTACAGGGACTGACCTACACCAGTAAGGTTGTACAGGGACTGACCTACACCAGTAAGGTTGTACAGGGACTGGCCTACAACAGTAAGGTTGTACAGGCCCTGACCTACAACAGTAAGGTTGTACAGGGACTGACCTACACCAGTAAGGTTGTACAGGGACTGACCTACACCAGTAAGGTTGTACAGGGACTGACCTACACCAGTAAGGTTGTACAGGGACTGACCTACACCAGTAAGGTTGTAAAGGGACTGACCTACACCAGTAAGGTTGTACAGGGACTGACCTACAACAGTAAGGTTGTACAGGGACTGACCTACAACAGTAAGGTTGTACAGGGACTGACCTACAACAGTAAGGTTGTACCAGGAGGCGATGAGCGGCTGGGTGTTCACCTGGCAGGAGTAGGAGCCAGCGTCGCGGGGTTGAGTGTACCTGATGGTGAGCGTCCAGGAGTCCTTCACGTGCGACACACTGATGCGAGAGTCAGACGAGAAGGTCACCTGACCAGAGCTGAGCACGTGTAGGTCACGACCTCTGATCCACGACACCTGCACACCAGAGACACATCTGTTAGAATCAACACCTGTGATGAGGACAATCAAGGAACTTTGCAACAGGAACAAAGTCGTTATTGTCAAGTTGGTTGTGACAGAATGCGCATAAGGTTTCTTGTAGACTACTACACCTGTACACCAGAGACACGCCTGTTGGTGTAATTAGTCACGCTGGTCAGTTGACAGGTGAAAGAAGGGATAATAATTTTTGGGGGGGTTGAAGAGGAGGCGAGTCATACACAAATAAACAAACATACATTTGTAAACAGTACACACACACACACACACACACACACACACACACACACCCTTGGAGTCACTACCTACCTCTCTGTTATCAGCTGACAAGTGTATCAACTTATGACCACTCACCTGCCTGCTACCCAGTTGCTTGACAATACAGGTGAGAGTGGCCGCCTGGCCCGCCCTGGTGGTGACGTGATTAAGGAGTGGGGTGACGAAGTAGGCAGCGCTGGAGGAGTTGTCGGCGTCCTCAGAGGCGTTTGGTGCGGTAATGAGCATAGACAAGGCTGTGGCCAGGGGCAGGGCAAGTGGGTGGTGCTGCTGGTGCTGCTGCTGTTGTTTCTGGTGCCTCCTGTGGTGGCCGCTGGAGGGAAGGTCCTGCCTTTGTCTGTTGGTGGTGGTCTTGCTCACTTGCTGGGCCGTGTTGTCTACCAAACTGCCGCCCACGACTGTAAGAAAACCGATAACATGGAGATGATATTTTTGTTCTGATGTTTATGACTTTCTGGTTTAATGTATCATAATGTGTGTGTGTCATAGATAGACAAACAGACAGACAGACAAACAGACAGTCAGAGAGGGAAGAGTGGGACAGATTACGGTCGCTAGTGGAAGTAATGAGTTTAATGATGATGGAAGCTGATCCACGAGTGTTAGTCCGGGGTAAACAGTGAAAAATTTGACGAAGTGCTGAGTGAGGGTCGGATTAAAGTGCAATTTTATGAGTTTTTTCTACCTAAAAATAAAAACAATTGAATTTTTCCTCACTAAATTTCTGAATGAAAATTGGCTTCGAAACTCCCGATGACTTTGAAAACTAACTCAAATTTATAAAGCGTCACCTTCAGTAAACTCTTATCATTACGGCCAGTCTGTCTAACGTGTGACACTGCACCTAACCTGTTTGGAATAATTTATCTAGCGCACACACACACACACACACACACACAACAGCAAACCATCTAATTGTACCAGTAGTTCATCGCTGGTACAATTGTTCCAGGTATCGCCATTGTATACTACAGCTTGAGGCTTTCACTGTCCATTCATTATTTCAAACGTACGTACTGATTTTTTTTTCATGCAATAATTTATACAGTAATTAGAGTGAACTATAGTCTGATTAATAAATATATATATATATATATATATATATATATATATATATATATATATATATATATATATATATATATATATATATATATATATATATATATATATCCTATTTTACTTGTTTATTTAATTACATACCATATGAAGTACCTATAATGGCGTTGTTATGAATATTATATAATTATTACTTTAATGATATATGGGAAAATAATTAAGTTATGAAGTAAATTGATTATGCAATAAAAATTATTGTAAGTAATTTTGTTAGATAATGAAATAATCATCTTTAAGCAGTAATGTACTCAAAGATAACAGCTTCTCTTTATTTCTGTTCGTAACTTTATCGTACTCATGTGAGTTACACCAGCGCCATCTGTTAGTGGACGAGGAGTTAGGAGAGGTCATTCCAACAGTTCTGAATATCGGGCGAGTAAACGTCTGTCTGGACATTTGGACGAATATTTTTTGAATGCGACGCGATAATACCCATTTATTTCCTAGAATTTGAAATAGTGTATTTTCCTCTCGTTCGCTTCAGAAACATTCATAAAAATACACATTCATACACACACACACACATACAGCCAGAGGGTTTATACCACAATAAAGCTGCGAGCATTGGTGTACCAGAATGGCTCATGTCGTGGACGCTAGCGGAGATACACTGAGCTAATATCACTTTATGGCGGAGGGAACAGCGATACAACAGTCAGCTCTGGAGACCACAACCTCGAGAATGTGGTTCAGTTGGTGGATAAAGGTTGAGGCGGCGGGCTTACACGAGAAAAGAGAACGTTCATGAAATACAATCAGAAACAATACCATTTGAGGGATGGTAATGACCCAGCTGCCAGCCGTTCTTTCCAAGACGTTATACTGAGTTGGGAGAATATTTCCTTGTCTAACATCATCCCTGTGGACATATTGTCTGTATGATATCACTTGAGAGGAAATAATCCGAGTCTTACGCTACCTGGGAAGATAAAGAACATGTCTAGCACCGCCAAGGAGGATATGGTGCGTGTCCAACAACCACCAGGACACGAGAATATCAGACATGTCCAACATCAACTACATGAACATACAGAATGTCCGACTTACTCTGGTTGACTTCATTACCTGTCTAACACCGCCTGAGAGAGTCCATTAGGATGAACTCTGTATAATATTTAACCTTGGTGATATTACACGTGTTCCATTACCCTGGGGAATATAACCTCGTAATATTAAATACATTATGGTTGTTACCTAATAGAGCGTTCCTCTAATAGCACTTTAAAAGATAAAATACTGGCCAGAAATAAATGAGTATAATACTTAAGATTTTGTTATCATATCTCCGGAGCTTTTAATTATTATTCCCAATCACTCTTAAATGTGTGTGTGTGTGTGTGTGTGTGTGTGTGTGTGTGTGTGTGTGTGTGTGTGTGTCGTCTTCCATCACAGTCTCACAGTCTCACAGCTATTTCTCCACCAGATCCTCCTCCACGAGCTTCTCCTCCCTTAGCTCCTCCTCCACCACCACCTCCACCACCACCTCCTCCACCAGCTCCTCCTTCCCCAGTTCCTCCTCCCTCATCTCCTCCACCAGCTCCTCCTCCACCAGCTCCTCCTCCACCAGCTCCTCCACCTCAGCTCCTCCTCCACCAGCTCCTCCCACCAGCTCCTCCCTCCACCAGCCTCCTCCCACCTCAGCTCCTCCACCAGCTCCCTCCTCCACCAGCTCCCTCCCCCACCACCACCTCCTCCAGACCACAGTTCCTCCCTCCCCAGCTCCTCCTCCACCAGCTCCTTCCTCCCACCAGCTCCTCCCCCACCAGCCCCTCCCTCCACCTCAGCTCCTCCCCACCAGCCCTCCCCACCAGTTCCTCCTCCCCAGCTCCTCCCCCCCACCACAGCCCTCCCCCACCAGCCCTCCCACCACTCCACCTCCACCAGTTCCTCCTCCCCAGCTCCTCCTCCACCAGCTCCCCCTCCTCCACCTGCCTCCTTCCTCCACCAGCTCCCTCCACCAGCCTCCCACCAGCTCCTCCTCCACCAGCTCCTCCCCACCACCTCCACCTCCTCCACCTCAGTTCCTCCCAGCTCCTCCTCCACCTCAGCTCCTCCTCCACCAGCCTCCTCCTCCCACCAGCCTCCTCCACCACCAGCTCCTCCTCCACCAGCTCCTCCCCCCACCAAAGGCCCTCCTCCCCAGCTCCTCCCCCCACCAGCTCCTCCCCCACCAGCTCCTCCCCCCACCACCACACCCTCCTCCACCAGTTCCTCCCCCAGCTCCCTCCTCCACCAGCTCTTCCTCCGGCTCAGCTCCTCCTCCACCAGCCCTCCCTCCACCAGCTCCTCCCTCCACCAGCTCCTCCCCCACCACCACCTCCTCCACCAGTTCCTCCTCTCTCAGCCTCCTCCACCAGCTCTCCCACCAGCTCCTCCTCCACCAGCTCCCTCCCTCACCAGCTCCTCCCACCAAAGCTCCTCCTCCGTCTCCCACAAGTTCCTCCTCCTCAGCTCCTCCACCAGCTCCTCCCCTCCTCCACCAGCTCCTCCTCCACCAGCTCCTCCCCCACCACCACCTCCTCCACAAGTTCCTCCTCCCTCAGCTCCTCCTCCACCAGATCCTCCTCCACCAGCTCCTCCTTCACCACCACCTCCTTACAACTCGAGGGTCTTCCCCACTGAGCTGGTCGGAGGTCAATACAACGGGACGACCCTTACAATTTCTCCCCTCATGGGAATCCTTAGGAGGGGGGACTGACAGCCTTATTGATGAAGTGATGAGAGGCCACAGGAAAGCTTTGCATTCACAGGAAAGGTTAAAGGTCATAGAGCAGCGTAAATGTCGTAGAAAAGCTTAAGAGGTTAACAGATTAAAAAGGTCACATAACAGATTAAGGGATTACAGGACAACTTAAAGGGTCACAATACAGCTTGAAGGCTCACAGAACACCTTAAGGGATAACAAGAAAGCTTAGGGGGTCATAGGAAAGAAGTCACACAATAGTTAAGGTCTCGCAGAACAGTTTAAGGGGTAACAAGAATTCTTAATGGGTCACAGAACAGCTTAAGGGGTAACAAGAATTCTTAATGGGTCACAGAACAGCTTAAGCGATCATAAGAAGGCTTAGGAGTCATATAACAGCTTAATGGGTCACAAAAGAACTTAAGGGATCACAGAACAACCCAAAGTCACAGAACAGCTTAAGGGAACAAATAACAGCCTTAATGACAACTTCCCTGCGGTGACTGAGCATTCTAGTAGCTCTTTCGGTTACGTTTATTTGTTTTTGTACTCAGACAAAAATTACGTTGTTGAAAATGAAGCAGAAAAAAATATTCTCACTATTGAAACCTAAATAACACTGATCTACCTTACACTGGCTTAACTAACACTTGATTTAACTATTAACTAACACTAGCTTAACTTAGGATTAAGATACCGTATGCACTCGATTAACTCACTGTACTGAAGGGTAAGCATCGTGTTAAAGGGATCAAGTTATCTTACTGAAGAGGTTGATGTACTCGTATCTTATTCATTATACTCTGGTTTGTTATCTTACTCAGGATGTTAAAATATCTTGCTCTGTGGTATCTTTCTCAAGGGGATAAAACACTGTGCTCGTTGGGTTAAGTCATCATACTCAAAAGGTTAAGTCACTGTAAGCAGGGAGTTAATCACCACACTCAGGAGTTAAGTCGCTGTATAGAATCTCGCCATCCACCGCAACTAACACCAGTCGGGAGTCAGGTGGATCTATATACACTCTACTACAACTGGGGACTTTTCCGAGGGGTACACCCAGCACAGAATCCAAAATATATTTTAACTGCGTCGAGGCCAGAGGATTTACAGAAATGTGTTACTACACATTAGGCTGGTATTCTCAGCTTGTGCTACAGGTCTGAGCAATTCACTGAATCTTTTTTTTTATGCAACTCTCACGCAATCTAGTAGTGAAAGGGGTACCGGCTGGAGTCTCGGTAACGTACTACTTTTAACTAATTCCAACATCTACTTTGTAAAAACATTGTTAGAATAATGGCGCTACAAACATCCGAGATAGAAGCTATGGTGTTAGGCCAAAATCATCAGCTGTGATGTAAATAAACTTTTTTCAAACGTATTTAAGAAATTATTAGTAAAAATATTGAAATCAATCACATCTTTATTGTGGAAAGTTGTAATGCAACGAGTGATATTGTCTTGAGATGTTTTATATATTTATATGACTTAAGTGATAATTAGTGGCCGAGTTTTGGAGAAAATAAGCGATATTTTTTAAGTGAAAATTAATGATCTCAGTTAAGTGAAAATAAGTGATCTCAGTTAAATAAAAATAAGTAATCTTGGTTAAGTGATAATTAGTAACCTCGGGATGACGCCACCAGCAAGACCACCAGTGACTATTGTTAGAAATATTCAAGAATTTGTTCCACCCTTAGTAGCTACCTAACAAAAGTTCTCCATAGAAGATATAAGCTTTCTTACCTCGAGAAACAGACAAAACAGACATAAATTGCATGTCTAGAATCATAGACATGTATTTTAATTTGCTAGAATATCACAGGGAGTGCTATAGGAAGAAAGGGGAAGAATATTGATTGTTTGTTATATTCACTGGAGTTGTTGAAGGCTCCATTGTTAGTGTTCATTTGGAGACGACACAATTCTAAGTAAGTTCTGATATGTATTGAACTTTTCATTCTTATAATTTAAAGACAATAGTATAGTTAGTAGTAAAGGTGAGATATATAATATTAGTAACTGGTCAATTATGATTATTTTTGTTAATTATCTAGGCTGACGGTCGTTGGTACAGTACCTCAAGTGTACCATTACTTAAGAATTCTTAGTAAAGGATTTTTTTTATCATGGCAGTAGTGGTAAAGAAGTATACTGTATTTTAGTGGGTTTTATTTTTTTACAAGATTTTTTTTAATGACTTACTGTAGTAAAAATTTGTATCTAACGCTGGTTTCTGGTTTTACAGGATAGAACTTCAGAAGCGTTTGTGGTAAGTACAAAGTTTTGATTGTTTGAAACTTCATTATATTTATACAAGGTAAGGTTATACTAGGGTGCAGTTTTAAATATGCACACACATATTTATGATTTGTGTTGGGTTGAGAGCATAACAAAATCCACTAAGACAAAATGTATAGTTACTTTAAAATAAACATAATGTAAAAGGTAACTTTATCCTTCATTGTCCTGAGCCACATTTCACCAGGGAGGAGACTTCATTTTTATTTACTTTTGCCTGCATCTTACTCACCATACAGGACCTAGAGGTGTTAACGTCATGTACTGAGAGGAACCAAGTCTTGTAATACTGATAGAATTAAGTTGAGGTTAGGTTAGGTTACAATGTATAGGTTTAATTAAAAGTATAAGTAACACCTCGGAAAGGGTTTATAGAGGTACTGTAGTGTTTGTGTTTCATGTATTTTAGTACAATATGTAGGAATTTGTTCAGGTGCAGATGACATGCATATGTATTTCCTCTCACTACATATGATTATGAAGTTTATTTCAAGTTAAAAGTCATATTTAATTTTTAGCGCTATGAAATATGTTTTTTTTATCATGCGCAGATAAATAACATATGTATTTCTATGCTACACATGCAAGCTTTAATTTCAAAAGTAATTTCTTTGGTTAAATAAAATGTAAGTTTGTTTTGGATGGAGATAAGGTTCATGTATATATTTCAGTGTAACAGTTTTGTAAAGGTATTTTCATTATCAGCTAAAAATTATTTGCATATGACTTTCGGTACAACTCTTATGCACACTTTTTTTTAGGTGAAGAAAGAGAATACTGAATATCTTTCTGTTCAGTACAATTGGGAAGTTTTCTTTGATCATGTGAGGACTTAGTAAATATTTATGGCTGAGAGATTTTCTTCTTCTCTTTTTCTGGGTGAAGAAATGTACAGTACACAGGTATATCTTAGTTGATTTATTATTTATTTATTTTTATTTTTTTTTTCGGGTCTTGTATTAGTGCTGTTGGAAAATGATCCCAAAGCATCTCTCGTCACATTCTATATTTCCTTTCATCAATCAGAATGCTTTTTTTTTTCGTACATCCAAATGTGAGGTTTTCTTCAACTCAAAGATGTAATCCTCGGACACTTGTAGTTTTTCTGGTCAATATAAATACACTCCAGTTCAAAATATATGCACGAAAATACAAGTTTATATTGAGAGTTTGTGCATCGATTAAGAGCGTACTCAATGCTGTGGCCCTGAGCACTGTAGGGGTTAAGTCTTAAAACCATTGCACTTTAATAGTAACAGTACTGCATCCGCTATCATGTTGTGTGTGGAGGTGATAATGATCAGTAGTGTCAAGGTGAGAGTGCGTGTGTGTTTGAGGGAGAGTGGAGGGAAGGGCAGAGGGGGAGTGGAGGGAAGGACAGAGGGGGAGTGGGGGGAAGGGCAGAGGGGGAGTGGAGGGAAGGGCAGAGGGGGAGTGGAGGGAAGGGCAGAGGGGGAGTGGAGGGAAGGGCAGAGGGGGAGTGGAGGGAAGGGCATGTAATGAGTAAAATTATATCACGGTGCTTTGGGCTGATGACAAACAAGATATAAGATCAAGTAACCATTGTCACAGACTCGTAACACTTTGGCTGCCATGTTCATAACGCTCGTTGGGGAGGGCGAGGGTCTAATGAGTTGTGAAGGCTGCCCAGTGCATTTACGAGCATGTTTAAGCGCGACGCAGAGGTTCTCCAAACACAGTTACTTAAAAAATGAATATGTGTTATGGATGTTATGTATGGTGCCTCTCTCGGTGTTAACCTGTAAACAACCATAAGAGAGGAACCTGTGCGAGGCTACCACCACTGATCAACCTGTAAACGGCGGATATTACTTTATGTTGACAACAATATTTCATGAAACTGACATTACCAGAACTCTATTATCTGTAACTGATGCGTAAAATGACAAAACATTATATAAAAACTATTATACATCAGTTGGTCTACTACCTCAAGTCCCATGTATAACTGTATTAAAATTCTAACCAGGCAGAAAATTCTTGCAACAGGTGGAACTGCTGCCGACTTATTAATCATTGTCATTCACACATTAATGTTATTTAAAAATAAATTCAGTTTACCTACTTCCTTGATATGTTTTTATTGCATATTACATTATATTAATTATTTGATATTAATGTAAATAGAATAAAAAAATTCCTTATTTATTGAGTCATGAAAGTTATCATAAAAGAACACTTGAGACACCCGGCTTGTCCCCCATAACCCGCCACCTTCTCACACACCGGCCCTGTCATTCCCCGGCCCTGTCATTCCCCGGCCCTGTCATCCCCGGCCCTGTCATTCTCCGGCCCTGTCATTCCCCGGCCCTGTCATTTCCCCGACCCTATGAACCCCCCGGCCTGTATCGTTTTCCCAGCCTGTCATCCCCGGCTGTGACTGACCCTATCACATTTCCCAGCCCTACTCATCCCCAGCCTATCATTCCCCAGCCTATCATTCTGCCCTGTCATTCCCGCCCTGTATTTCCCCAATTTTCATTCCCAGCCCTATCATTACATTTTCTGTTCAATCCTTAAACTTCCTTCCTATGTTGTACATCTATTTACAGCCCTGTATTCCAAAATGCCTTCCCCAGCCTGTCATTCCCTTCCTGTCATTTCCCCAGCCCTGTCATTCCTAACCTTCCCCAAGTCCTGTCATTCCCCGTCCCTGTCATTTCCCCGGCCCTGTCGTCCCCGTCCTGCTTGTCCAGCCTGTCATTCCCTATCATTCCCAGCCCTGTCATTTCCCCTTCCTGTCATTCCCCAGCCTAATAAACCCCATCCTGTCATCCCCAGCCCTGTCATTCCCCGTCCAGTGTTGCTTCCTTGTTTCCCAAATCCCTGTCATTCCCGCCTCTCATTTCCCATCCTATGTTCCCTCCTATTCCCAACCCTGTCATTCCCACGTCCCTATCATTCCCAACTGTAGCCCTTATCATTCCCCAGCCCCTATCATTCCCCGTCCTATCATCCCCCAGCCTATCATTCCCATTAATCCTTCCAGCCTACTCATTATTTCTGTTCCATCCCTGTCATTCCCCGGCCCTGTCATCCCCGTCCCTGTCATTCCCCGGCCCTGTCATTCCCCGGCCCTGGCATCCCCCCATCCCCCTCTCACTCTCACTCGTGAATGCTACAGATTCACACCTCATGAAGAGAGTGGATTGACAACGCTGAGTGTACCATTCGGAAAAGGCCTCAACTGTACAGTACATGTATCCCTCCATTCAACATGTTAGCACATTATAATCTGCACCACACGACAATTAAACTCATAGTAGAAACCTCTCTCTCTCTAAATCTTTACTCTCTTAACGCCCCCCATTAGATAATTATTCCATTATGACATTTTCTACACCTAATCTGATTTTCTTCATCTCTTCCCCTGGATCAGTGTAGGGTCATTTGCTTGGAATCCCCTTAAGAAGATGATGGTGATGGTCTTTGTCTTGTTAATCTCAGGAGGCAGTTGAGAGTTACACACACTTTAGGGAGATGATGCAAAATTCCCAGCAGATTTATACGCTTGTTTCTTCGTTGTTCATTGTTCCAGTGTATTGGATTGTTCAGCCGACCTCTACACCCTCTGAAGACTTTTTATCTTCTTTGTTCATTGTTCCATTGTTTGGGTTGTTCAGCAGACATTTTCAGCCTCTGGAGACTCTTCTTTCTGTTCTTTGTTCCATTATCCTGGGTTGTTCAGCAGACATTTACAGCCTCTTCAGACTCTTCTTTCTGTTCTTTGTTCCATTATCCTGGGTTGTTCAGCAGACATTTACAGCCTCTTCAGACTCTTCTTTCTGTTCTTTGTTCCATTATCCTGGGTTGTTCAGCAGACATTTTCAGCCTCTGCAGACTCTTCTTTCTGTTCTTTGTTCCATTATCCTGGGTTGTTCAGCAGACATTTTCAGCCTCTGCAGACTCTTCTTTCTGTTCTTTGTTCCATTATCCTGGGTTGTTCAGCAGACATTTACAGCCTCTTCAGACTCTTCTTTCTGTTCTTTGTTCCATTATCCTTGTTCATTGTTCCAGTGTGTTGAATTGTTCAGTAGACTCCTTATACCTTCTGCAGATTCTTCCTTCTCTTTGTTCATTGTTCCAGTTTGTGTGATCACCTTTCCCTTTCTCTATCTGTCCTATCTGTTCTCCTTGTATATTTCTCTTCTGTCTGTCTGTTTTACGTCTGCTTTTCTGTCTCTATATCTTTCTCTTATCTATCTCTGTCCCTCTCTGTCTCTGTCTGTCTATCCATCTCTATCTCTCTCGTTAGTCAGGTTTAATCCTTCCCTCGTTAACTTAAAGAGCGTTCCTTCTTTGCTGTGAGGAATCAAGTTGAGAGTAAATTAAAGCATCACCTCTTTCACTGCCAGCCACACTAAATGCGGCTCTGAATTTTCTCTTTCTCTCCAGTCCATCTATGTCGCCTGTATTCTCTCCCGGACTTTCTCCTTTATTGAGTCTCTCTCCTTCGTTCTCCACCACCCAATTGTATAAACTATTTTCGACTTTTCTTTCAGATGTCTTTATTGAATTTGTCCTTTTTTATTCGAATTATTTTTTTTTCATTACTTATCCCTTTTAGTTTGCTTTGGTAATTTTATTTGCTAATGTTTGTTAATTTATTTTATATTCCATCGTTGTTGTTAATCTACTTCTGTTAAATCTATCTTCAATTTATTATTGTTAGCACTTTCTGAAATCTGTTTACATTAAATCTATCAGAATCAAATCTATATTTACTGAATATATTGTTTTATTCAGTAATATTTTGCTAAACAATTCTTAATTATTCGGTTCCGTTTTCTTTTGTGTTATATGATAATTTTAAGAAGGTCTTCCCTCTTGACTAGATAGATAGCTTAAAGGTGAGAAATAAATACCCTTCATTCCCGGGTCAAAGGGAGTTAGGTCAGGGGGAAGTAGAACAGGGGAGGTAGGTCAGGGGGAGGTAGGCCAGGGGAGAGTAGGCCAGGGGAAGTGGGTCAGGAGGAGGAAAGAATCAGGGGGGATGCTAGCTTCGATTAATCAGCTCTTTCTCACATTATGCTTATGCTGGCCTATCCAGGAGGGGGAGGTGAGGGGGTGTGAAGTGAGGAAGTTAGGTGAGGGGATAAGTGTGAGGAAAATGTCATCATCGTAGAGACGATGCTTTTAGCAGAAATGAATAAAGCGGAAAATAAAAGACCATATTGGTGCATAAAAAGAAAAGTAAGGCACAGAAAGGAACGAATGACAAATGGTAAAGAAGCACTAAAGGATGTGGTCTGGGAAGGTTGGTTGGTTGGTTGGTTGTTTGACGAGATACACCTAACCAGACTCGCATTGTCAGGTGGGAAAGCCATATGTCACGACGGAGGGAACTGTCAGGAGGGGATAGGGGGATAATATGTTTACGACAAGGAGAGAGGTGAGAATAAATCCTTGGAGAATCGAGTGGTACATTTATCTTTATATTTCTACCTCACTACGTCGGTTCAAACCTCAGGTCATGTTTATAATCTGGATCACGTCAGGTCAGGTCAAGGGGGGGGGGGTCGGTTGTAAATCAAATGGTTTATTATCTGTGGGTGTTTTACAGGAGCTGGTCGTTTTAGCTGTCTGTCAAGTGAATCCGTTTTGTGTCTCAGATAGGCGAGGGACAGTTGTAGGGAGGGGGTCTGTGGTACTGGCAGTAACTTGTAGGAGAATCTAGTGACAAAATCCTGAGGGAGAAGTGATAGATAGTCGTGACAGAAGTTAGGCAAATAGGCATACAGCATTCTGACTCTAAACGGTAAAGTTAGACCAACAGAATAGCGGTATTCACTCTTGTCTAATCCTATACTCGGTGAGAACAGGAATATCTCAAAGCGTCTGTGTTTGTCTCAGACTTATAAAGCCTTGGGGTGAAACACGGCGTCCTGAAAAAGCCTGTATTTGCATTGCAGAACTCGACATTGGTATTATTTTGCTCCTCGTATGCATAATGAACGATGCCCTGGTTTCTGAAGGACGTCGCTCGATGTTTTGAGGTGATATCAAGAATGCATTTGGGTCAACCTTTCTTGATATATTTTCAGTTAACACATGTGTACGAAAGATTAAATAATTCAGTATTCTTCTATCTGGTTATAATTCATTCTTATTTATCTTAATCCTAGTACATTAAACTCCTACTCTATAACAGGTTTGTAGTCCTCGCGGTGTTAGTAGCGTATTAGCTGGCGGTGGCCACAACCATCTCGCCATCCACCTCCTCCCCTTATTTATCACTAAGACGTTCCCCAACACAAGACCTTTCCGATGCATATTTCTATAAGTTGGTGTGGCGTTTATCATACATACATACATACATACATACATACATACATACATACATACATATATACATACATACATACATACATATTCAAACAAACTTGACACTGGAAAAAATAAACTAATTTTTACCAGTTGTAGGTCTTTTGCTTATGTATATATGTTACATATTATGTGTTTATGTATGTTTGTAAATCAATCATGATTCCTAGGAGAAATATCATCAAATCTAGGTCGATCATCCAATCCTGTGATCTCCGCCAAGCAATAAGGAGTCACAGAAGGGGACGCCTATGACTTGTGGTAGACAGAGAACGTTAACCTCCAGCCAACCCTTGTGGCTCTTATTACCTCGAGCGATATTTCCATCCTGAAGTTATGTTTTCCCTTATTGGTGAATGTTATCTCTGTTCACTATATTCCACGTACAAGAGGCGGTGTAGAACAATCTTGGGCGCCACAATGGGATGAAGACATTATCTGTGTGTGTGTCAATTTACGTCAAACAAAAACATCTTAAGACGAGACGGAAACACAGAAACAGGTCGAACAGGGAAGTTTTATGCCAGCTTTTATTTTGTCTCTGTGTTTATGTTACTTTATCATCCATATTTACATATTATTTTATCATTTTTACTCTTGAAAGCGGAATACAAACGCAGTGAGAATATAATACAGTGTAGACTATAAACTAAGAATTTGTTGATAAGGAGGCGGAATAGCTGACACTGTTCTTATCTGTCTTTATAATCTTTACTGTAACATTAAGCACCCATTCACAGCTAGGTGAAATGAGTCTGCCTTGGACATGTGATAATAGTATGAAAATCGTTCTGCACAATAGCCATCATTATGAAGCTCGTACATAAGACCTGTTTTGTGTTCGAAAGTTTCTCAATGTAGGTCAAGTTGAGGCGATATTCCAGTCACGGGAAATAGTCTTTGAAATATATCATCCATTGAGAGTTTGGTGTGTGTGTGTGTGTGTGTGTGTGTGTGTGTGTGTGTGTGTGTGTGTGTGTGTGTGTGTGTGTGTGGATGATATCAGTTCATTAGGTGTCAAGACGAGATCAGCCCCTCAGTGTGTGCAGACAATAATAGCTCTTGCTCCCAGAATTCATCACACATTTCCCTTACATTACAAGACAATAACAAAATAAAACGAATTAATACTCTTGCAAGAATCTGACTTAACTCACTGCAGACAGGTTGTAAATATGTTGCAGGTGTCAGTCTTCAATAATGATCAGAATATAATTGTTGAGAAGTTATAATTGTCCTTACAGTACCTGAAGGAATATGTATTATTTGTTTTGTCTGGATGATCGTCATACTTGATTCCGAATAGTAGTAGTAGTAGTAGTGTGTCTGTCTGTCTGTCTGTTGGGAATATTGTGTTGTAAAGAGAGACACACGAGTGAGTTTCTTCCTCCCAAATAATTCTTGTCACAGCTTTTGGTTCACTCTGAAGTCTTTATGGTGATGGCTTCCTTCAGCCTTAACTTTTAGTCCTTCGCTTTTCTAATTACTATATACATTTTTTTTTTCCAGGGAAGAAGTTGAGTTTGGTTAGGTTAGGTTAGAGTAAAGGGACATAGATTAGGTTAAGTTTAGGTTTATCTAATTCAAGGTAGGTTAGATTAAATGAAAATAAATTAGGTAAGGTAATTTCACTTTATTGAGGTTAGGTTAGCTTATGTTAGAGTAGATTAGGTTTCCTTAGGTTAGCTTAAGTTAAGTAAGCTTAGCTCAGTTTAGCTTAGCTTAGCTTAGGGTAGGTTAGGTTAGTTTAGGTTTTGCTTAGGTTAGCTTGGGTTAGCTTAAGTTAGCTTATGTTAGGTTGTCATTGAGAAAATACCATCACTGGAAAGTTACTTACGAATTTTCCGTTGTTACTTGAGCTCAATGATCCAAATTGAGCAAGTTTCATCATACGCGAGGCTCAGTCTGTCAAGATCTTGTTAAAACTTTGCTGAGCGGCTGAAGCCCTTGCTTGTGTCTTGAGCACTACTGAACACTTGAACCCTGAACCCCGGATCCCTGAACCCCTGAACCCCAACCCATGAAACCCCAAACTTCTGAACTCCGGACCCCTGAACCCTCGACCCAAAAACCTCTGAACCTCCGACCTCCCTGAACCCCTGAAACCCTGAGCCCCGACGCTTGATTCCTGAAACCTTGAACCCTGAAACGCCAATCCCTGAACTCCTGACCCCTGAACCCCTTCATCAGTGTACCCTGGATTACCGGACTCATGAATCCCTGACTCTTGATATCTGAACCCCGGACCCCTGAACCCCGAACCCCTGAACCCTGAACCCCTGAACCCCGAACCATTGAACCCCGAACACTTAAAGTTTAAACCCTGACCCATGGTGGAGACAACTGGGTATATACTGTATATACATCTGTGTAATTGGACCGGGTGCTTCACATAGTTCATGATGTTAATGTCAGCTATTACAGTTATTAAGGATGCGGTGGCTGAGTGGATATAGAACTCACCTCTTGTTATAATGGTCAATGGTTCCAGCTTGGGGGCAGAGACTGAAACAAGACCAGTGGGTTGACTTCAAAAGGTGTGTGTGTGTGTGTGATAATAATAATAATAAACGGTTTATTAATAGAGTTGCAGCCGGTAGCTGAAAATATACAAGCTTACATGTGATTTAGACATAATAATATACATTTAATACATTTACAGGGCTGTACAGTACACGAATCAGAAGCTGTTTATTCTTTTAACAATAGATGGGATGGTGCTGTTCTTATATATATCAGTGCGGGCTCTTATGGGCTGAATTTTGTTGTAGTGGCGGACTGTGCCAGGTGGGCGGGGAACTGCCTGTGGCAGTAGGGAGCGATGATGAGGATGGTGCAGTAGCCCACTGCCAAATCCTGCAAGTGCGTGGTGGTGGAGGTCACTGAGGGATGGCATTTCCAGGGTGGAGAAAGCGTTGGTGTAGCCGGAGTAGTCTGCGCCGAGAATGATTCTGCAGGCCCTCTTCTGTACCTGCTCTAGCTGACGTTGTTGGGTGGAGTTGAGAGAAGACGACCAGGCTGGTGACGCATACGTTAATTTGGGGAGAATAAATACGTTGTAAATAGTCCTCAGCTCTTGCATGGGTGCCCCAAGTGTCCTGAGTCGTCGTAGCATGTAGAGTCGTAGCATGTGTGTGTGTGTGTGTGTGTGTGTGTGTGTATAATAACAATAAAGTCAGGCTGGGCTGCGGCCGGTTCTCGCCCTCTCACTCAGCACGTCTGTGTACACTTGTTGTGATATACTGTATCTGGTGAGGGAGATAAGAAGCGTTCATACAACTCACAATCTCCACACCTATACCTCCTCTTCCTCACACCCAAGGACGAGGGAAGGGAACCTGAGTGGTTTATGGAAGGATGTTACAGCGGTAAGGATGATTGAACGGCGACGGTGGGAGAAAAGACAAACTTTGTGTGTGCTACCATACTGTATCTCTTGTACACTTCCTAGTCCGAGGAAAGACAAAAATTTCCGGCCAGTAGACTCGCCCAGCGTTATATCACGTCTTTGGGAGCCAATAACAGTAAAAACCACAGAGCGAGAAGGCATTAAGACCAAACTTAGGCCATTATCAGGTGTAAATAGACCTTTATCGAGATATTGTTGTGCACGAGGCAATTCAATATATTAAGCGTCTCCATGTGGTGTAGTCCCCAGGCCAGGAGACGGGAGAGGTGGTTCACACACACACACTGGTGCTCCGAAGCCTCTCTTGTAAACGCGGTTATGGTGTGGCTAACGTAGGAGGTACTTTTTTCCCTTGTGTGTGTGTGTGTGTGTGTGTGTGTGTGTGTTTTATTTTGATGATGTTTTTATGAGTAGTTGTTTATTTTTTTCCTCCGACCACAAACACAGATCACCACAAACAACCACTACTACTACTATTATACCTACAAGATCACCACAAGCAACCACCACTAACAACCACAATCACCACTCAAAACCATCACTAGTTTCCACAACCACTAATAACTACCACAATCACCAATAACAACCACCACTAAGTCCCACAACCACCACTAACTACCACAATCGCCACTAACTACCACAATCGCCACTAACAACCACAATCACCACTAGCTACCACAATCGTCACTAACAACCACAATCACCACTAGCTAGAATTCTTATAAATGTTGTTAATGATTCAGTACTCCTCGTTAAGCACGGTGGGAAGCATACTAAGCCACAGCAACTGAAGGTGTTTATACTGAGACGTGGTTGGTTTTCGTGGTTCCTGAAGTATGTTTTAGAGTGTGTGTGAGTGTGTAGGTGTGTGTGTGTGAGTGAGTGGTAGAGGTGTATACTTGTAAACATGCAGTGCAGTGTAGTCGAGTGTAGTACTGAGCAAATATTCACACACACACACACACACACAGGCTCCTGGGGATATCAACTTACCCATCACGTCAAGGAAGAACTCTTTTATATTTGTTTACATACAAAACGCGTGAGAAAGGGTTCCTCCCTCTTCCTCCCCCAGAGAAATGGATAAAAAGAGACTTCTCCTCCTCCTCCTCCAGGCTCCCTCAAGACGCAAGGAGACGCAGCGACCAGACAATGGGAGAGCTCAGGAAGGAGTGTCAATTTAAAGGGAAGAAGAAACACGAGAGGGTGGAATGATTGCTGGGCGGACACAAGCGTGGTGTAAGATGGGGGCTGGAAGAGAACCATCACACAGGGAAGAATCATATTACTTTTTTTTTTTCTGTTATGATCCTCCACTGCGTCATTATTCCTCCGCCTTAACGAGCATTATAAGCCGGTGAGGGGAGAGAGGTATCAATCCCCTTCCTGGTGTATTACAGAGGCAAAATAATTCAAGAGTTCCTAATGTCTGAAGAGCTTGAGGAGAATGCACTCGTGGGAGGGAGAAAAAAAACGAAGTGTGTGCTGGGGATGGGAGGATGGGAGGGCTTACATCGTGGACCCAGCATCGATTACTACTACATTTCACCAGCAGTGATGGGATGAGGCGGCGGAGCGGGAGTGCCCATCACCGCCATCTATTGAGCAGCGTCGGCAGTACGAGAGCCCAGGCTGCGGGTCCCCTGGTGCATATGAGCGTCTTGCACGACCCTATAGCGTATTGATGAGACACGAGTCGCAAGTCGTCTCATTCTCCAGGTAAACTCAAGTCTTACCACCCTGGACCTGGACCTACTCACGAAGCTGCTGCTGATGCGAAGATGAGAATATATTATGATAATGTTCGTAGTTTTTTAACATAGTAATTGCATTAACTGAAGGTTCTGAAACCTATGTGTAATGCTGTACCTAACCTAACCTAAACTAACCTGACTTACCTAACTTTACCTAACCTAATTTAACTTTTCAACCTAATACAAAAGAAACTAAACAAATGAATGTTAGAAATATAAAAATAAATACATTAATCTTTAGGTTAGCTCTTACATAACACCAGAAACCAGTATAATGTTTCCCCAAGAGATTTCACGGTACATTAAGGAACAGCGAGAGTGGTCGAATATCCGTAGCGTCCGTGGCGTCCGTAGCGTCCGTGGCGTCCGTAGCGTCCGTAGCGTCCGTGGCGTCCGTAGAGAAGATAAACAACTTTTAAATGGGTGAATGGATAGTCTTGAAACTTGTCAGGGTTGTTCATTCCAGAGTACAGACAAGCTAGATCATAACCAAGAGATTGACAACGTTAGAGAAACTACAGTGTCTTCGACTTAATGAAATGAATACACATGGGGTATATATATGTATGCATGTATGTATGTATGTATGTATGTATAATATTTCAAGTGTTCAGTATTCCATCTGTTATTGTTGCCTGTCTTGGGGTTAAGGTCTTGTTTATAAAATACTATCATTTTCAGAACCGTCTTTCACTTCGGCCGAATATTTTCACTCTCTGGGGTGTGAAAGGTAGAGGTCAGCACCTTTTGATATACCGACTATGTTTTCACCTTTACATATATATATTTTTTACAGCATTTTATTTAATATTAGAAAATCCTTTTATAGAGAAAACCTTCACTGTCTCCTTAAGTTATAAAAGACAATAATAATCGCAGTTGATCATATTCCAAGAGATTTTTCCTTCTTACATTGAGGTTTTATCAATAGTTCAACAAAACCAAAATATCACTAAAGAAATATTCCCCCCATTACGCTTCTTCCTCTCAAGTTTACGTAAGGTCAAGACAATGATTGACAGTACTGAAGCCCCCTCGCCCAGTTTATGTAACACAAGTACGTCAATGTTACTTTATGATATGCCAAAACCTTTTCTTGTGTCGACTTGGGCGACCCCGGGCGATCCATCTCTGTGACCTGTCCTATAAATTGCCTTTCCCCGAGAGTAAGATACATAGAGCGGGGACAAGATAGCGGAAAAGGTAGAGCGTGTGTGGAAGAGGAGTATGAGTAGTGTGGGAAAGTTAACAGTGTGTGGGAAAGTTAACAGGAGTGTGGGAAAGTTAACAGGAGTGTGGGAAGTGTTAACAGGAGTGTGGGAAGTGTTAACAGGAGTGTGGGAAAGTTAACAGGAGTGTGGGAAAGTTAACAGGGTGTGTTAAGTGTGAAGTTAACAGGAGTGTGGGAAAGTTAACAGAAAGTTAACGGGGTGGGAAGTGTGCACAGTGTGAAAGCCCCAGTGTGGAAAGTGGAGTGCTGTGGGAAAGTCAGGAGTGTGGAAAGTTAACCCCCATCTGGCATTTTTTTCAATTTTAAGTCTTATTTTTTTTTAGTTTTTTCGTCTTTAGGATATGAAGTCTTAAAGTCTCTCTCTGGCTGGCTCTCTCATCTCATCTCTCTCTCTCTCTCTCTCTCTCTCTCTCTCTCTCTCTCTCTCTCTCTCTCTCTCTCTCTCCCAAAATAAGTTAATTAACCAAGTGTAGGATTTTTTTCCACCCATAAAACAACTATTATTCGTTATATTATCCTACGAATATAAATACATTCCCAAGGACTCGAATAGGATGGCAAATATTTGGATTTTTAATAGTAATGAATACCAATACCGAATATCCTGTTATGCTGTATTCGAATTATTCAGATACCAATACAGAATACGACCATCCCTGTTTGTCAAATTAAATTCAAAAGACAGGACTCAGTTAATTAGCTTCAGTGGGGGACAAAAGGTCATTATAATCAACAATAACTAATATATTTCTACTTTCGGATGTGTATGTATGTATGTGTGTATGTATGTATGTATGTATGTATGTATGTATGTATGTATGTGTGTATGTATGTGTGTATGTATGTATGTATGTATGTGTATGTATGTGTGTATGTATGTATGTATGTATGTATGTATGTATGTATGTAAACACGATGACTTGGATAAGTTAAGAGTAATTACCATTCACGTGATCTGTCTCAGCCTAACACAGCCACCAAAAATAACTGAATATTTATATTTACATTAACTAGAGTATAACACCTTCCTCCCCCCGGACAGTGAGATCACAAACTATCAAAGTATCGGGGTAAAAAATCCATCTCTCGTGACTCAACAAAAGAATCCAAGTAACTTTGTTTATTTCCGGGAAAAAAAATATATTGAAACCTTTAGGGAAATGAGGGTGATTGCAATGGTTTCTTTCCTTGTACTAATGTGTGTAAATACTACAGGGTGTCCATAAATGCTCTAATGTTTTAATCAGGGTAAACATTTTTGGACACCCTGTATATCCTAGCAGATGGATATTCTTGAAGTAAATTGCTCGGGTTGTATACGAGGTAAACTTATAGGGTGTAGACTCTTGTAATATAATGAGGATACACCTTAAAATTGGGTGAAAATATGACGAAATCTTTAAACTCTTTGATTCTAAATTGTGTTCGCCATCCTCCTGTGCACAAATGGTTTGGTTAGGTTAGGTTAGGTTAGGTAAAGTAAACTGGTACTTTAATTTATGTGAGGTTCATTAATTGGTTTATTTTTTAGTCTTGTTGGAAATGTTTTTGTAGAGGTGTGAGTCTCTGGTCGTCTGCTATGTCCTGAACACACACACACACACACACACACACACACACACACACACACACACCTTCATCAAAGTGTTCATTAAGTTTTTTCACAAGTTTAGGAAGAAAATGAATTAATCTTTTACCTGTTTTTAATTAGTTCGTAGTATTATATCTTCCTTGTACCTGTAACTAATTTTCACAGGTGTTCCAATCTCTATAAATCAGTTTTTCCTCTGATTCTTTGAACTGATTCACGTTTTCTCTATGTATCGAAGGAAATTCAATTTGCTCATCATTCTTTATTTTTGGGGGGAGACTTTTGTCAGAACGTTACTTACCACGTTGTCTGTCTGTCTGTCTGTCTCTCTGTCTGTCTGTCTGTCTCCTGGGGCTTGTTCATTGTCACTCGGTGTGTGTGTGTGTGTGTGTGTGTGTGTGTGTGTGTGTTATGTCATCTTCATTTTTCAACTTATTCATGTCTCTTTTTTTATACATAGTACACAACTCTCCAATAACTCCCCCCTCCACCCTACACACCTTCCATCCCTACCCCTCTCCCTCCCCCCCACACACCTTCCCTTCTCCTCCGTCATTTCTTAAAACTGCTCTTTCCTTTGATCTAGTCGACACAAAAGTTGAAGTAAAAGAAAGATAAGACAGACAGACAGACAGACAGACAGACAGACAGACAGACAGACAGACAGACAGACAGACAGAGAGACCTACTATCTAATCAGTGTTTCTTTTTCCCATCTAGATATTCACCAGACTTGAAAGTTTTTAATTATTTGATAACTACGAAATATTTATCCGAGGCAGAAAAAAAAAATCAGGGAAAAAAGTTATATCTTCCATATTATTATTTTTTTGTTATTAGTAGAGTTTAGTTAATAAAATAAACAGTGAAGTTATCTTATATTACAGTCAGGTGGATTTATGAGTAAGTTGGTGGTTATACGATGGTAAATCCAGTCACAGCTCCGGGGTGGATGACTGAGGGAGATAGGAACTAGTCACAGCGTCGGGGTGGATGACTGAGGAAGATAGGAACTAGTCACAGCGTCGGGGTGGATGACTGAGGGAGATAGGAACAAGTCACAGCGTTGGGGTGGATGACTGAGGGAGATAGGAACTAGTCACAGCGTCGGGGTGGATGACTGAGGGAGATAGGAACTAGTCACAGCGTCGGGGTGGATGACTGAGGGAGATAGGATCCAGTCACAGCGCCGGTATGTTACAATGATAAGTGACCAAACATTCTACAGCAAAATTCGTCACGTTGGAAACAAGTGACTGTCAGGCCCAGATGACAAAACTAACGGAGTCACTGCTGTTTGTGGCGATTTGGCAACTTTTTATGAACACGTGTAGCAGGTACTTGCTGTTAGCCGGATGAGGAAGCTATGTCGAATACCGCCAATCGATTTTCTATGGTCAGTAACCCTAATTTAGACACCAAGATCATGTTTCCAGAGGATATAATGCATATTTAAATATTTACATAGATGCGTTAATATAAAGGTAGTGTGAATAATGTTTGAAAGGAGCTGTATGGGTTACCTAACTGGATCTGGGCTTGTCACTTACTTTTTTTCCATAGGTCTTGACGTAGAGAACAAGAAAATAATGGGTTAACACCGTACACTTTTGAGGAGGTGTAAGATGACGTCACTGATCATCACTCTGGTACACACCATAAGATGACGTCATTGGTCATCACTCTGGTACTCACACCATAAGATGACGTCACTGGTCATCAGTCTGGTACTCACACCATAAGATGACGTCACTGGTCATCAGTCTGGTACTCACACCATAAGATGACGTCATTGGTCATCACTCTGGTACTCACACCATAAGATGATGTCACTGGTCCTCGAAATAGTATTGTTTTAATATAATTTTGACTTTAAGATGTGACAATCACAATGTTGTGAATCTTTCCGCGTGTCGAATGCTCTTGGGAACACGTTAAAATGTGCGTGTGGGGGTCCAGTAAGCCCTTCAGCGATGGACCAACACTAAGCACACGCGACGGTCATGAGTCCAATTTCTTCTCGACGTTTCTGAACCATTGTTGATAAGTTGCGTCCAATATTCAGGCAAGCAGAGTTTTAACACAGCTCTCTACCAGCACTGGAGTTCGCTGATGGTAATGTGTAAGAGAGAGTATTTTGTGAATAAATTAAATTAAAGTTTACAGTTCACTACGTAACAACAGCCACATAGTAATAAGGATGAAAGTGTGATAGTCAGATATAGTGTAAATTAAATATATGTCATGAAACTTGTTGGTAATGGTTAATGGCTAATAAAATATAATGACATTTAAATATGATAAAAAGGTTGCAACAAGGATTTTTTTTTAGATTTTCAAGCAAATAAATAATGGATCCTTAGAACAGTGTCTCAGGCTGCTCACACACACACACACACACACACACACACACACACACACACACACACAGTAATACCACCATCCAAGCCATAACAGCACAAAGCAAGAACGCCGTACACCTAAATTTCAGTAAAATCGTTAACAGGTGAATCTGAGAAGCTTAATACAACCCAGTCACGGCATCTACCACAACATGATTATCCAAGCATTTATCACCATAAGTTTAATTTGTTGCTGCGTTGAGTTAAACAGGTCAATGAAAAGCTGGTAAATTTATGCGACGGAAAACCCAATACGTTTCTCTGCGTCAGCTAGTGATCTACAATCTACATAAATTAGCAGGAAATTAATTGTTCTCGCTCAGAAAATCCAGATAAAGAATTTAGATCAAAAGAGTTTTAAAATACTAAGGCCTGTGAGGTCAGGTTAGTTATGCCCCTCAGAAAGGTCACGTGTCCTCGGGTGTGTTTCCTTTGGGTGAAAAAAAAAATAATAAAATAAATCTTTCATTTAGGCGAGAAAAAAAATCATTTGGGGGCAAAAAATAACTTAATTTGACGACAATTTCTTCTTCATTTAGGCGACTCATACACTTTATTTTGGCGAATATTAACTTGATGGATACAGTTTACTTATATAGAAATAAGTGGAAAATAAAAATACAGAAAATATGTCTTCCACGTATTCCTATTTACTGAAAGTGGACAACATAATTATTCATTTTTGCTCGTCAATTTATTTGTTTTTTACATGTTTTACCGCGACACTCATGGACATCTCGACGACTCTTAGTACCGGAAATTTTCGTCTACGCTCTGTACAAAGGGGGAGTTTTTTTTTTTGGAGGGGGGGGGGGGGGGGGGTTGGCTCAAACAGATTCTCAGTGAAATTCTGAAGATTGCACATGTTTTCATTTGCACTCTTAAGTTGTTTTGATTCATATTTTTGGTAATCACTTGGATGATTATGTTCATTCATTGCTTCCACACCTGTTTCTTGTACACCTCAACGTTATATCACTGTTTTTCAACACTTTATTGACTCTGGACGATATTAAACACTTCTTTCTTACTACGATCACGTGACCAACCAACAGTCAAACTATTTCCTGTCACCATTTGTAACCAACTCTACTGTTTTAGCCCAAATGAAAAAAGCCGGACCTCCAGATGTTAAGGTTATGTCAAGGGTTCACTGTGTGTGTGTGTGTGTGTGTGTGTGTGTGTGTGTGTTAAGAGGTAATGTCAGGGTTCAGAGTTCACACGATACTGTTTTTAGAACGTACATGTTTGTGTGTGTGTGTGTATTTCGTGTGTGTTTATATATATATATATATATATATATATATATATATATATATATATATATATATATATATATATATATATAATATGAGGAAATATTAGAGGCAAACTTAACCTATAATAGTTATACCCAAGTGAAAAATTATGAAGTCTCTCAGCTAATGTTCAGATAAGATGAGAAGAAACAGAACTTTTAAAGGATACAGAACTTAAAGTTCTTTCATTATACTGTATCTATAAATCCATTTGATCATTCCCCACTTGGTTTACAATAAACACCTACAGCTTCTGGTTACCTCAGGTCTCTGTTTGTCGGAGCAGGAAGATGTATGGAAGAACTGTAGTTGTAGATGCTATGACCTACATAATTCGTCTGGGAGTAAAAACAGATTTCAAAAATAAAATGGGTAAATCTTTCGCGGTAATTCTGACTACATGTAAGAAACCTCTGTGAGGTCTTCGTCTATGGAATAAATATGTAAATTACCCACCATCCTTCAGGTGGTCTCTTGCAATCTTGTAAGGTAACATTCCTCAGCGAGATGGTTAGCCTCGTCCTGGGGTTTAGCATAATAAAGAGTGTCTGGCTCAGCTCACGACACAGATAGTAAGACCCGTTCAGCCTTGACTGACCACGGCGTCGATTTTGTGTTTCACAGGTTGACATTTCAGAGCTGTAGTGTCTTTAACCCAGTCTGTGACGCAGCTGCAGGACAGTTACTACAGTAGATGGTCATAGTTAAACCTCTATGACACAGATGAAGTGTTATACCACAAAGTATGACCAGATTAATCTACTCTATGACACAATTGCAGTACTGCACCACAGAGAATGACCATTGTTAACCCACCCTGTGCCACAGCTCTAAGACACAGACACAGTCACTTAACACAGTGGGTGGTAACAGTTAACGCACCCCGTGAGACTTATAACTATAGAAAAAGAACTTACCAGAGAGGACGGCGAGGCAGCAGGCGAGGATGAAGGTGGTAGTGGTGAGGGGACCAGCAGCACCATGGCCGCCCATCTTCCCAGTCTTGTCCCCACCGACGACACCAACTGACTGTGTGCTCCTCCAGGTGTCACCGATTGCTTCCCTCTCTCTTTCTCTCTCAATGATCGTCTCCTCTTTTTCTTCTCACCAGCTCTCAACTGCTATGTAATCGTTCTCTTGGGAATCATTCGTCCATTGTCTCTTAAAGGTGAGGTGAAATGCGCAGCAAATTTGAAAACGGAAAGTCTGATTTCATTGTCTCTTTTTTTTTCACTTTTCTTCGCGACTCTGGGTTTATTGAATACGTTTTTGATATTTCAAGCGTAGTTGATGTGTCCTTCCGTAAGATTCATTTACCACTGAAAAAAAACACTCAGAAAATCAAAATATTTTACGTTGAATGAATAAGTTAATAGAAATCACAAGTAAAATTTTTATATATGACAATGTTCACCTCAGAAGCACGGCGTCATCTTGCCTGCTACTGACACCGTGCATAAAGAGTCTGGGAGCGTGACACGTCTCCCAAGTCTTGAAGAATCGGATTTTTACCATTACAGCTTTCAGGTAGATATAAAACTCGTGCGTGGAAATAATGTCCATCTTAGAGGCACTGGTCTACTTCACAGTCAACACACACACTACAAGACCATCACTTAATGTTCAACTGAGAATCCATTTCACCTCAAGCTTACAACAACAACCACAACATCAACAAGTCCCACACACCAGGGAGAAATATCCATCAGTTTATGTTCCACCTCAAGTTTACAACCACAACAACAACCAGCAGCAACAGTAACATTAAGTCCTGCACGTTAGAGAGGAATGTATTACAGCTGTCATCAAACTGCCCACTGCTTCCTGGGGCTCTAAAAGGCGGCACGTTATTGGCTACCCGGCCCTTGTGGTTGGTGCCTCTCTCCCTGCACCACCTGCGGCCAAGTGTTATAACCACCTGACTGTTTTCACCTTAAAGCTGGCAAGTGGGTGTATTTCATTAACCCGGCTCCAGATGGGTCAGTACCATACCCGGCTGACAGATGGCTAAATAACATACCCAGCTGGCAGATGGCATCCCTCACCATTGAAAAAAATATAACCAAAGCTTTTTCGAATTCAAATATCTAATTAGTATCATATTTATTCTTAATCAATCCCCAATTGGTTTAAAGTTTGATGTGAATGGCCACCGTGTGTGTGTGTGTGTGTGTGTGTGTGTGTGTGTGTGTGTGCGTGTGTGTGTGTGTGTGTGTGTGGTGTCCCTCTGACCAGGCGAAGTGAGAGAGTTTTACGGGTTTATTTGATACTGAAATGCCTTTTAGAATCTCCCAATTAATCCAGTATAAATATTTACTCAGGTATTTACGCACACACACACAATTTGGACTAGTTTATTTACGTCCAAGAACACCCGACAGAAAGGTATACACTAATGATGGATTTGTATGATTAATTATATAAATAAGTTAATTATACTAGTAAACAAAACAAAAATGGTATTATATTTAATGAAGCAGCTGATACCAAGTTACTTGTTGGAATAATTTTGATATGAGTTATCGGTTCAAGTAATTATATCAATGAACAGGCCCTTGAGTACAATGATATCTTTTGAGTACGATGAGTGGTCCCTTGAGTATGATGACTTATCCCTTGAGTATGATGACTTATCCCTTGAGTATGATGACTTATCCCGTGAGTATGATGACTTATCCCTTGAGTATGATGACTTATCCCTTGAGTATGATGACTTATCCCTGAGTATGATGACTTATCCCTTGAGTTTGATGACTTATCCCTTGAGTATGATGACTTATCCACGGGAATTAATCATGGTATGGAAAGGGTCAAGACATCGTCCTCACGGGATCTTTTCATTATACTGAAAAGGTTAATTACATTGTACATTGAAACAGATTGTGTAAAATATAATCACCTCGTATATGACTCATATTATACACTGTTGCATTATTTAGCTGGTACATAATTGAAAACCAACAGCTGGTTAAATAATTACCAAATACCAGCTTTTCTAAGAATTTAACCCAAGAAAAAGCTGGTACATGAAATTAAACTAATAAACAGATGGTACAAGACATTATATCAATAACCAACTGTAACGATAATTATAATAAACAGCTGGTTGAAAATATACTATCACGCAGGTGGAGTTAAGTCAATAACCAGCTGAAATATGAGTTTACATTATCACGGATGGGAAGGAAGGTATACACAAGGTTCAGTTTACCCTGGAGGAGTTTATCCCATCTGCCAGGTTGGTTTACAATAGTACCCAACTAATTACTCGCTAGTTTGATTAATTGTTATCCGTTGTTGTGTAACTCTGATAGTTAATTCCATATTAAGTAAAGTGTTGTTCAGTTTAGTTCGTAAATGATAATAATAATAATAATAATAATAATAATAATAATAATAATAATAATAATAATGATAATAATAATACATCTAAAGAAGACATCATAAAACGTCAACACAGCACCCCCTCACAAGTTCACTATCATAACATCAAATTATTCCCTTCACTAAACTCCTACTTACTTTCTCATCAATGAACTTCTCTTCGTTTCCCCAGAACTCTTGACATCACAATACGTATTTTTTATTATTTATTCTATTTCATAACCGGGTAATTTCAATCCAGGTAAAAAAATTCATATCACAGGTGGATAATATTCCTTCAGTTGTTTTGACGTTATCAGTATTACCCTCACTACATAGCTACACCACTTACTAGTTTAACATAATATAAATACAATACCATCAGTATTATTCCTGTCATTCTTTTGTTTTTTAACGTTCTGGCAACACTCAGTTTTCCCGAATAACATCACAAATACGTGTCCGCCTCTCTCGATTGATGAACCACCATCACTCGTGTGCAATTCGTCAATTATTACTTTTTAACAAGCTTTTGCATATAAATGGACCTTTCCTATTTGTTATTGTGGCTATTGCATGTATCATCAACTCTGGCTATTAATATGGGAAGCGACAACCCACCATACGGCATACGTGACAAACCTCAGCTCTTAACTCACTCAAGTTCAGCCTTACATTATCGTCTGACTGAGAGGAATATTTTCTTCAGTTTATGTAATTGTTGAGTGTAAACTGATCAGTTATGTAAACCCTAGGGGAATCTTTTCTAAATATTAATTAATGTATACTTTAGGTTTACCAGATAATGAGGAACTGTAGTGTAAACTTTTAGTGAAAGAATATAACTGATGTGAACTTCAGTCAAACCTAAAGAAAATTTTTTAGTGTAAACTTGTTAAATTATCCTCAAAAAGAACAAATAATAATATAAATGTAAAATGTAAACTTAATGGGGAATTTTGCATTAAAAAGAATAGGAAACACAATGTAAACCTGAGGGAATTAGGTTTAAACTAATATAAAATTAATAGTTGGGTTTACATCGCTATACAGGTAAGTTTACACCAATACAAAACTGAAATTCTTGTTAATATCAATAAGAAGCTACACATTATTAACTTTTTTACAATTTGAACTTAATAATGAGTTTACATGATGATCAAAACAGTAGCTGAGTTTACACCAAGGTAAACTCAGAATGGGTTTATTCAAGGGGGGGGGTGAAATGAGAGTTAGGTTCAACCATGGACGGAAAATATGATAGGTTTAAACTAATAGTAACGTGATAGGTTGGTTTAAACTAGTATATACTCATTACGTTTACACCAATAATGGGAAGATAGAATGATTTGTACTCAGTTTGGTCAGAGGTTCACACGCATTATAGACCGGCAGGATAGTTTACATCAGTATCCAGCTGTCAAATGCTCTAGAATGTAACATGTGGTAGAATACTTTAATGTAAGTAAACCTCTGACGGGAATACTTGCATCAGTGAATAGCTGGTAGTTAAGTTTGCACCAGTTGGCAGGTGGATGTGTACTCCTAACCAGCTGGGAAAGGGATGTGTCCTATTAAGCTGGTGTGAGTGTCCACCAGGAGCCAGCTGGTAGGAGGGTTGACAGCAGTACCCCAGCTGGTTGAGTCGCTCTGTTGATAAAGTGTTCCTCTCGTTGACGGATTTTGCGTTCGAATGTGGACCGAAATAAAGGATTAGGGTCCCTACTTGTACACCAGCAATTTGCGTACTCAACAGTTAATGAACTAGCATCCTGCCAAGGTAGTGGAGTAACCCACTAGATGCTGAATGGTGGTGGAACAACCCTTAGGTGGATCAGGTGGATCAGCATTATAACTTAAACAAAACACCTCTCAGTAAGTCATCAGCCACAGACCATCAGAAGAAAACCTCAACAAACACACAAAAAGGAAGAAAAGGAAAGAAAACCATCCCGACACTTTAGCGTATGAATATTTTACCAACATTTATTGATGATGGTAGTTGTGAAACATGAAATACCAGACAGTTGACCACAGTTGTGTGATGAAGACCCGGCCCCGGTACACTGCTGGACCCACACAGTAAATTTGTGCTAAGACAATAAGATGTATTGACAAAAAAATATGTAAACAAAAAATAAAAATAACCGCACAGTTTATTTTCTTGTTTAATTAGTCACCTCGGTGTTATTATCATTAATAAACCAGCAACACGTCACGCTCTCGCCATAAAAAGAATGATCTAATAAGATGATCGGCCCACAGTTCTATATGTGGTCCAAATTATCTCATTACTAATACAGTTTGCGTGATGTCCTGCCACGGCGGGAGCACAGCGCTGAGGAACACCGCCACTCTCCACACAACACAACTGCTCATAGCAGACTGACTGAGCCCACCAGCCGCTCCCTGCCCTGCCAGCTAGCCCGCCCAGCCATCACTATCCACACCAGCCCTTAGACATGACCACAGCCCTTTTTTTTTTACCCCTCAATGATTAATCGTTGTTCTTTGTGGAGAGCGAGACTGTTCTGGAGTTTAAGCGTTTTATACTATATTTTATTTTATTTATTTATTTATTTTTTTCGAGTTATTACCATAAATTGTATTCTTTAAGTATTGCTAGGAGTAAAAACACTGGAGAGTCCAGACTTTCTCCTCCCTTCCTGATAATAAATTGTAAAACTCGTCAGTGTTACAGCTGCTGGCCTGGGGGTACAATGTTCACTATATACGAGGGAAGCTCTCTCTCTCTCTCTCTCTCTCTCTCTCTCTCTCTCTCTCTCTCTCTCTCTCTCTCTCATAAAATTCACACTTTTTTTTAAACCTTAACTTCCATCCTCAGTGTCCTATCATACAATATTCTTTCAGTTTTATTTTCTTTTTTCGGAAATCCAGGAATTTTCGTCAATAAAAATGTTGGTGCAGAACCTAAGCTTCCATAAACTGATTTGTAAAATAAAAATGACGTTCCCAATAATGATACCTTATGCAAACTAGATAGATAGACAATGAGAGAGAGAGAAAAATTTACATGATATAGTTTGTGCTCGTGCTTCTGTGTTTATAAATTTAAAGGAAACTTACAAATGGGAAAAAATAAATGTTTTATACGAGAAGAAATATCTGAAAGACCAATGGCTCCTTACAAGAACTTTAAGAGGATGAGTAGTTCTCTGTTTACCTTCTTTAATTACTACAGGTGTGTGTTGAGAAGGTGACCTGCTGGATGAGACAACCTATTTCCTAGTTTCTGTAATGTTTCGTTCCTAGTTTTTATAATGTTTTGTTCCGTGTTTCTATACTTTTCCGTTCCTATTTTCTACAATGTTTCGTTCCTAGTCTTTATATTATTTCGTTCACGTGTGGAAATCACCCCCCCCGTCTCAAAAAAAAGAGATTATCTTCCATTAACAGCTACTACTCTTACTCTTACTGTTATAAAAGATATATTCTGTTTTCGTGGTCAGCTTCTGTAGCAAGTCTTCAAATACATAAACTTCTCCACACCTATCGTTTCACACAACAAACTTCATCCTTCACTCATACCTGGTTTAATAAAGAAAATAGGCCTATTTATCTTTATTTAGGCTATTTCCATCAGTGACACAGCCTATCAACACAATCATGTTTTATTTATTTCCTTCATGACTCGTTTATAAGTCTGTGGCTCTGACGATGCTTCATTGTCATTTATAACGGCCAGAAAAGATTCCTCGATACGAACTCAGTCATTCCCTCATCTCTTGGCACTAACAAGCGTCGAGAATCACGGCAAATTCAATTAATTTTTTTTTATTCATTTCTCACCTGGACAACAAGAGCTAGATCCAGGGGCTCACCAGGCACAGGTTGATTTGTAGTCAAGATCAGTGGTCACAACGATACAGCGCCGAGCTCTTCATTAATCAAACGTGGGATGAAGGCTGCAAGTTTCAATTGGTCGGCCATCGTTTACTGCAGCTGAGGCCTTTCCATCCCCCCCCCCCCTGCCCCCCACGCTCGTGCTAGGCTGTTGTGTCACAATTTCTCTCTCGGTTGAGCCACCCAGGGTCAGCCAATTCGTGAGTCTTTTCATGGTGTGGACAGACAGACAGACAGATAGATAGATAGACAGATAGATAGACAGATAGATAGATAGAGAGATAGACAGGTAGATATATAGATAGATAGATAGATAGATAGATAGACTTGTTTGTGACCAGACCTCACAGTTTCATCCATCCATCCATCCAGTTGTTGGTCATCTGATGATCTTATCTCGTGGGATCCAGACAATACTTCATAGCAAAGGTGTACTCAAGACCACACACGACCATCTAATACTACAAAGAAATGATATTCGTTATTATGTTTTGAATTCAGAGATTAAACTGAAACATAAGATGATTATCGTCTTTCCACGAGTCATAGGTTGTGTTGTTCTCCTGTGGGTCGTTTCCAAGACGCACAGGAACGAAATTAATATAAAAAATCTTGACACACCTCCCATCCCCCCTGAGGCTTTCCTGGGCTACATGTAATATTAATATAACATGTGCTGGTGAGGTCAGTCAGGATGTTGGCCTCAGCTTGAGTGGCGGCGCCTGAGGGGGGAGCCGGGTGTTGCTTAGCCTTGCCCCCCCCCTTCTCCTTCCTTCCACTCCTACCCCTTCTCTCCTCTTCCTCCCTTCCCTCCTCTCCCCTTCCTTCCTCTCCCCTTCCTTCCCCTCTCTCTCTCTCTCTCTTCCCTTCTACTCTACCCCTCACAAACCCCAACCAAACTAACCTCAGCCAAAGGTACTCCAGCCAAACACACCCCAACTACACACACTCCAGCAACACACTACCCCCAACAACACACCCCAACCACACATACCCCAAATACACATCTCTTTAAAGTCCACATACCTTGCACCTCCCTTCACATCTTCTTCACACCCCCACACCAGCTAAATCCGTCTCTGAGGTACTTCTTCGTTGCTTGTGGATCAGATTTCCTATATTCCCACGATGTTTATAACGGTACAATAACATTCATCTCTCTCTCTCTCAGTTGTGTACTATCTCGAATTCTTTTTCTCATGTCAGTGAATAAAATGACGTATGTGTATGTATCAATGTCTTAGGTAAATGTGAGAGTTTTATCATTTTATTGCCACTCGTTGAAGTTAGGAACACCTGGCACTACGTTAATTGATTTCTGGATTCCAGGTGTGTTCTTTGTTAGTTGTTTTAGATAGTAATTATTATTCAGTATATCTTTGTGATGCTGTTTACCTAAATGCTTTGCTTATCGTGGTATTATTCTCACATATTGATTTCATATTCTGGTTCTCCTCCTCCTCCTCCTCCTCCTCTTTCTCCTCCACCGACCTCCCCGACCTCCACCGACCTTCCCCGACCACCCCTGACCTCCTGACCTGACCACCCCCGACCTCCACCGACCTCCCCCGACCTCCACCGACCTTCCCCGACCTCCCCTAGTACTTACCATGGTGATAAATTTGGCTGCCACTCCCCCGCCTTCAAGCAATTTGTCCTTGAAATATTACTTCTGTTTCCATCATTATTCTCTCTTTAATTTATTTGGGTTTATCTTTACTCTTTTTAAGCTCGACACAGACATATTCCTCCTTGCTCTAAGACGTGTCCCTGTCACTCTCAAGACGGTGGTGTACGAATGCAAGAGGGAATTCGGGTACTTATTCCAATTCCATTATCAAGTGGATGAGGTGATCACGTGGGTACAATACTTGTTTCGTCTTGTGTACTGAAGAGAGGTGGGGTCTAGTCTATAGTACAGTGTGCTGTATCCATACTGCCTGGTACCAACTGTGTTCCTCGGGTAAACTATTAGGAGCTATCATCCCAGGCTTCTTACACATAATGGAAGTTCTCCTGGGAAAAGTAAAGTTCTTTTTATCCTCCGTTGCGTAAGAGGTTTTTTTTGGGTGGGAGGAGGTGAAGGTAATATAGACGCTCCTTGGAAGTCTGTTTAAATAAAGTGAAGACATTGTGAAGGTGTACCAAGATCCAGGAATAATAGTAGATGTCAGAAAGTTAAAGAGCTTCGAGTAACACTTGGGAAGGCCACAAGTTGAAACAGAAAAAACCTCTTACATGTTGTGTACGGAGGTGGCTGATGCTGTAACCTAATAACAAACTGCCCCACGGCAAGAATTGCTCTCAGCGGCACATTATGGCTGGAAAGGAAGGTGAAACAGTGTGCCTCCATTATCACAACACCAAGGAGAGCTCCAGATGGCACTTTGGGTTTTTAGTTAGACGCAGCTGTATAAAGTACCACTGATAATTCAAGTACGAAACCTATTCACGGGAGAAAATAACGGCTACACTAATTCTATGTATACTAACAATAATCTTATTGTTTCTGTTCATCCATATTAATAGTAATAAAACAGTTTTGAATAATAATGCGATCTATCTGAATATGATGTCGTCTTAATCCAATGAGTACGATAAGTTTATTTCCTTCAGTACGATGATGACATTGTACTCAGGGGCTTAAGTAACCAACCATCATACTCTAGAGTTTAAGTGATCATCATACTCAAAGGTTGAAGTGATCGTACTCAACTCATCGTATATCAAAAGGATAAGTCATCGTATTCAAGGATTTAAACGATCATCACTCCACGCCTTGTGCTCTACTCTAGCAACCATTCCACGCCTTGTCGTCCACCCTATCCACCATTCCACGCCTTGTCGTCAACCCGATCAACCATTCCACGCCTTGTCGTCCACCCTATCCACCATTCCACGCCTTGTCGTCAACCCTATCCACCATTCCACGCCTTGTCGTCCACCCTATCAACCATTCCACGCCTTGTCGTCCACCTATCCACCATTCCACGCCTTGTCGTCCACCTATCCACCATTCCACGCCTTGTCGTCCACCCTATCAACCATTCCACGCCTTGTCGTCCACCCTATCAACCATTCCACGCCTTGTCGTCCACCATTCCATTGTCGTCCACCTATCAACCATTCCAAGCCTTGTCGTCCACCTATCCACCATTCCACGCCTTGTCGTCAACCCTATCCACCATTCCACGCCTTGTCGTCCACCCTATCAACCATTCCAAGCCTTGTCGTCCACCCTATCCACCATTCCACGCCTTGTCGTCAACCCTATCCACCATTCCACGCCTTGTCGTCCACCCTATCAACCATTCCACGCCTTGTCGTCCACCTATCCACCATTCCCCTTGTCGTCACCTATCCACCATTCCACGCGCCTATCAACCATTCCACGCCTTGTCGTCACCGATCAACCATTCCACGCCATTCCGCCTTGTCGTCAACCCGATCAACCGCCTTGTCGTCCACCTATCCACCATTCCACGCCTTGTCGTCAACCCTATCCACCATTCCACGCCTTGTCGTCCACCCTATCAACCATTCCACGCCTTGTCGTCAACCCGATCAACCATTCCACGCCTTGTCGTCCACCCTATCCACCATTCCACGCCTTGTCGTCCACCCTATCCACCATTCCACGCCTTGTCGTCCACCCTATTAACCATTCCACGCCTTGTCCTCCACCCTATCAACCATTCCACGCCTTGTCGTCCACTGTGACTGCCAATCCACGCTGAGTTCTCCAGATTGTCACCCTAAGGTTTTGTAGCGCGTGTGAGAGTCATTAACTTAAACGTGTAATATGAGGCAACAATCACCTAGTCCCTCAGGTGACTCGACCACTCAGAATCCTCTTATGAACTTCAGGCGCAATATTCTAACGGCGTGTGAACCTGACAGCCAAGTCGCGAAAGTTTACACTAGGTGCCACTGAGAGATGTAAGACTACACTGGGTGAAGTTGAGTGACCTAAAATCATACTAGGTAAAGGTGAGGGATGTAAGATCATACCAGGTGAAGGTGAGACACGGAATCGTAAAGAGTAAGAGCTGCAATGTGTAAAATCCCATGAAAAGTAGTTGGATCCCATTACCTGAAGAGTTTATAGCTGGTGAGAAACAAGCGGTTGATGTAGCAATGTTTAATAATAAATATGATTATCTTTTATTTTCTTATCATGAGAATCTTCAACAAATCTGTAAGTGAAGAGAAATACGTACACAGAGGTAAGCTTGATGGTTTTGATGTCATGTTCTTTGTCATGAGAGTTGTTCATTTTCGTTTCAACTTTTTCTCGGAAACACAACAATTGTCTTTTGTAGTTAGTAAACTGTTTTGTGTAACGTAGAGATCAAATTAGTGAAAGGTGATTTTTGACGCCGAGTTTATAAATATTCTTTAGACGAAACAACAAATTATCTCAAATTCACTTTTTTTTAATATTATTAGTTAATCGTTGGTGTCTAGTGTAGAGGTTAAGACATAATAGACGGTGCTTCATGACTTGGTTCAACTGGAGGGGCCCCGAGCTGGAACCAACGACCATTAGGAAAGGAAGTAAGTCCTGTATCCACTCGACCATCGCACCATCCAGTCCCATAATGGAGATAAATTAACTGTAATATATTATAAAGACGAAGGCGAAGAGGAGGAGAGAAGTAGCTGTCTTATAGTGATCAATAAACTGTTCTTATATAGACAGGAAAGATACGAAGATAATATACTACATAAACCATCAATTTATATAAACAGTAAATTAGAGTTTAGTTTATGTCACACTTATCATAGGTCAGTGGACAGAACCCTTTATAAATAAGAAAGGTAGACTGTGTTCCCAGCGTTCATTCCCGTGTTCTGACTCGTTTCCAATGAATATTTTATACATTAACTGTTGTACTGTATAGTAAATGATGTACATAGTAAGGTAGACATTATATTTTCAGCAGTAAAGGAAGTTTCTGTAAATTCTATGTTCAAAACAACTGTAGTAAGAATTGTGTCCATACAGGAATAAGTTGGTTTCTCTGGCGTCACTTCCGCCTTGTAAGCCTGTAAGAGGATAACTTGTCTCCCTGGTGCTATAAAAAAAAATTCTTTCTGTGGTTGTGGTTGTTCTAGGTTTTGTATTTTACTCATTGAATAATTCTGTATTCTTCTTTGTATTTCTGGAGATTATTTTTAAATTTAAGTCACCACCTGTAATATACTGTTATCACAAGGGAATTATTTTACCTGTACTTTATATCTGTAATTGTGTCGACATTGATTCTGAGGTTGATTGTGTGTGTGTGTGTGTGTGTCAGTTTAGGGTATGAGAAAGTGGGTGTGTTGTGTTGTGTTGTGTTGTATAATTATTATCATGTTCAATTGGCTCCACTCCTGCACTTACCACTTAGCGTCGTTTATGCCCTGTCTCTCCCGCAGGCGTGAACCCCAAACGCTGAAGTGTGAATTCAGAGCATTTTCTAGTGAGCGGAAGGGAGACGAAAGGGTGTGTCGGGGGGAGGGAGTGAGAACGGAAAATATACATCAGTTGGAAGAGATTACAATGAAGGATAAAACTTGACAATACTGAAGGGTGTTTCATCAACTGAGTGTAATCGTCTAGTGTTGTCAGATGAAAATAAAGTTACAATAGGATAAGAGGCGGATAAATTCATGCTGTATGTAAGGTGTTCTTTTGTAAACGGGGACATTTATGAGGAAATCGTCTGGTATTAGCCAGAATAAAATAGATAAGAAGATATTGTACTTAAGGGATTAACTAGCAATCAAAACAATTAGGAAATAGGCACTAATATTTATTATAATACAAACTTGTTGTGGAAAAAATAATTTAGACTGGACCTTGACATATGACCTCTATGGGTCACAAAAATACCATCATCACATCTTTGAGTTTACATTAAAATATCAAATTGACAGCCTCTCTTGGTTACTGAATTAGCATACTCTCTCTATTGTCATAGATTTCTTACCTCTCGTTGCTCTATTGGATGTTACAGTAACCTCAAAATAGCATAAAACTAGAAATCCCAAATGGTCTCCCTTCATTTCTGTAAACCAAGAACATTAGTCTTTGGTCTTTCAGAAACAAATATATCCCCCATTGTCCCCAGAGTTGAGACAAATTATCCCCAAAATGGGCCATGGTGTTTATGTCTTCCTTGATCCACCACACAAGGAAGTAATATATTAATAAAAAAAAACAAAAAATAAATCAAGATACCTTTTTTTATATCTGAGGGTAGGTGACCGCAACCCCCCTACACGTCATCAAGGTGCCTTTACCAGTCTTCTTTAATTTACTATCTCTCTTGGGGACCATAACTCTAATATCACTCATCTATCTTAGTCTCATCCTGGTCCTTATACTCTCAGCAATATCTCTCCCTTCATCCTCCCATCCCTAATTATAGACGCAAGGTATCTCATTTTTTTGTATTATTCTCTATTCTGTTTTGTATCTGTAACCAGTCAAATTTCTACTTCAATAGATCCACCCACAGTCAAAACATGGCCTCGGAATCTGAATTTGGATTGTAACGAGCAGATGAGACCTGAAACCCACTCACTGAAATAAACCCCACTCACTGAACTAAACCCCACTCACTGAACTAAACCCCACTCGCTGAACTAAACCCCACTCGCTGAACTAAACCCCACTCACTGAACTAAACCCCACTCGCTGAACTAAACCCCCCTCACTGGACTAAACCCCACTCGCTGAACTAAGACCCCACTCGCTGAACTAAGACCCCACTCACTGAAGTAAACCTCACTCGCTGAACTAAGACCCGCAGCTAGCAAGATTTAAGAGGGAAATATATTTATATGTAACCAAAACCCGAGATAACGTACTAGACCAAAACATTACTAACTATATAACATAATCAACATATATGGAATTTGTCATACATCGTAGAACAAAGATTTACCCATAAGAATAACATTAGGTGACTGAGGAAGTGTCATTGGTAAAAAAAAAATAATAATAATTAGATATTTTATTTGAATTATTAATACGAGGGACATGTAGGCATTATATATGTAAACATTATACGTAATTATAATGAAATTCGAAGTATATGATTATCAGTAATGTGTAGGAGGCATCAGAATTAAATAGTGTAAGAAAGAGAATGAAAAGGTTGAAGAAAGAGAGAGAAAGAAGAAAGGAGGAAGGAAAGTAAGGCGAAAGAACAAATGAAACAAGAAGTGGTTGAAAATGAAAGAAAAATGGAAACAAAAGAAGGAAATGATGCATTGAATGAAGACGAGAGAAAACATATAGACAGAAACAGAAAGACCCAGACAGTGAAAGAATGAGTGAAAAGAATCGAGGGACCTGAAACAACGACAAATAAACAAACAGCAGACACAGACAAAGTTGAAGAAGACATTGTTTTCCTTCAGCCGCTCAACAAATATAAACATTCCCAGCTGAGGAAGAAGAGAGGAACAACAACAACAACAACAACAACAACAACAACAACAACAAACTTCTCCTCAAAATGCAAACTACCAAAGTCACTGGAAACACAAGAGTCCATTCACACTTGACGTGGGAGGTTCTTTGTGCTATCGTAAACTGACTGAGAGAGGTGGTAGAGAGAGTGAGGGTGAGGAGAGAAGGAAGTGATGATGGGAGGGAGGAAGAGTGGGAGATGATGAAGGGAGGTAGGAAGTGGTGGTGGGAGGGAGGGAGCAGAGGGTGATGGGAGGGAGGGAGCAGAGGGTGATGGGAGGGAGGGAGCAGAGGGTGATGGGAGGGAGGGAGCAGAGGGTGATGGGAGGGAAGGGATGTAGGGTAGGGTGATGGGATAGAGGGTGGAGACGCTAGTGGGAAGGAGAGAGGAAGGACATGGTGATGGTTAGGTTAGGTTAGGTTAGGTTATGTTATGAGGAAAGAACAGTCGGTTTTGGCAAGGGGGTGGGGGCAGTATTGGTGTTATGGTGGACGAGTTCAGTAGTTGTATCAATAATAATAATAATAATATACAGATGATGTGACACCCGAACGCACCTGAGTTTACACACTGCCTACAATATAATTCCTGAGATAGCCAAATTTACCCAGAATCTGAGAAAATCAAGTCACTATAAAACACAAACTTAGTTAAATGACTGGAAACAAAAGTGTATTTTCATTCCTAAAAGGTTTCATTATTTCCATCAAGAACAATATTTGCTTCAATCTTGTAGCCGTCAAATGTTTTCTTCTCGTTTGACATTTTTCAGTATTTTTGTGAGTTTTTTTACCGTAACCAGGATGATTGAGTCTCAACATCTACTTACATCCTCTGGTCGTCACGCAGGGGTTGGTAGGCATTAGGCCAGTGTCTAGATATTCCCACAGACATACAGTACATACGTAATGCCTTACCTTGTGAATATATTAATAATAATACATACATACATACATACATACATACATACATACATACATACATACGACTATTACCATTTCTATTTTCGATTCTTATTAGATTCCCTTTTCTCATTTAATATGTATGTATGTATGTATGTATGTATGTATGTATGTATGTATGTATGTATGTATGTATGTATGTGGACACTTTTTCCTCTTCCACCTGCCCATGAGACTGACAAACAGCCATCAACACAATGAATTATTCAGGTTATAGGGCTGTAACATCATATATTTGTCTAACTCTTGTTATTTGAGTCAAAAGTTCACAAACACTCCCAAACACAAGTCCAGTACACATACACTCTGAACCACACCTATATTTATGACTGTAAACATACACACACACACACACATACACACACACACACACACACACACACACACACATATCAGAAAAACGCACACAGGAACATAAAGCAGTTATATAGCGAACTGTTTCCTTTATCAACAATAAAAATGCTCTCTCGGCCAGGCTAGTTCATCGCATATTCTGAAAATGTTTCCCAGAATGGTCAGCAACCTAACCTGACCTTTCCGTGCCAATATCGCTCTTTGCATTTCATCGTTAGCAAACTTTTGGATCATTCTACCATCGTTATTGTGTGTGAGTACGACGATTGGTGTGTGTGTGTGTGTGTGTGTGTGTGTGTGTGTGTGTGTGTGTGTGTGTGTGTGTGTGTGTGTGTGTGTATCTCCCTAACTGGGCTTAACAGTCACATAAAACCTCCCTAAGTGGGGCATAACAGTCACATAAAAGGGGACATAATCTTAACACGAGGTTTTTGTGGAATTTGAACGTCTTGTAAGTATTGTCATCTGAAGCTGAAGTCTTCCATAAAGGGTCTTCTAATTACCTTCATATAACATTTAGTACGTAGTATTGCTGTTGGTAGAGACAGTGAAATATGGACAGACAGACACACACACAGACAGAAATACAGATAAACAGCTTGACGAATAGACAGATAAAACATAAACCAATAAAGTGTTGCAGAAGGGTCGGGTTTATTAAGGAAATTCAGGCAGTTTTCGAGTTATTTTTTATCAATGTTGCAGAAGTTGTCTAACCTAACCTAGGACACTAAATCTATAATGACGCCAGCTTCAAATACGTCGTCATTCTAACATCAATCAGCTGGTGACCTGCACGAGACGTCACCATCTCTCCCTCCCTTCCTCCGTCAACATAATCTTCATATACCGTCTAACGTATCACTGATATTTTTACTGCATCTTATATCCAACATTACTGTATCATGTTACTCTCATATTGTTACAGTAATACCTCCAGACTCATCTTTATTGCTGTAGGATATTTTTGACACGAGAAGACTGGTTTTCGACGTAACATTTGTTCCCTTATATAAACTCTCATTTTTTTCACCTATCCCCCGTAGCATCACCTAGAGGTTCATGGTGGAGACAAGTTTATTCATATGGTGAGAAAGATAAAGAGAAACAGAGGCTTTAAGAATGTCAACAAATGAAAATATGGCCACGAGTTCCATGAAAATAGTAATGAAGATAAATAAATAATATATATAAATGTAAATAAAGTGAAAGTGGGTTGTATCAGCCTGGCGACCAGTTAAGGGCAGTGTGGGTACAGAACACTAATACTAATTCTTTAGACTACATAAGGAGGCAATGTGGCCGATACTATAATCGACCACTTTCACATCATTAACTGCATAGTTAGGCACCCATTCACAGTTGATAGGATTAGGTGGGAACTAGCGCTCTTTATGACAGGAGGCGAGTGTATTATCCACTCAGGCGCCGCACATCTTTGTATTCATAGTTAAAGTCCAAAGGTTAAGTACCATATGACAAATCCAAATGGGAGAAAGATACAATTAAATAACAATAATCTAATAAAGATCATATGCTAGATCCACCATTATGCTTTACTGTTAGAAAATAAAGAAAATTAAGTAATTAGTATTTTAATAAAGGAAATATTTTTTTGTGAATGCACCTTGACAGTTCACTGCCGGAGAGATGTTCCTCACTCCAGTCTGAAAGAAGAAATTCATCTCGCTGGTTGCCGACGAGGGCGAGGCTATAGAAAAATTACCAAGGAGAAAAT
>NW_024716703.1:23760915-23763415 GCF_018991925.1 Homarus americanus | reverse complement strand
GTAAGGTAAACGAGACCCAAGGAAAGTGGATTTACCGGGTCCTAGTCCTTGCCTTGGTCCCTGGGGGCGATGTGGAAGTTCGCCGTTTCAAGCTCAGGGAGTTGCCTCCTCGCGGGGGGATGTATGAGAAAAGCAAACAGCTGCTTAGCTTTGTATATACCTAGTGGCAGATACATATCACAAGGAAAATATTTACTGAATAAATTGAACTTTTTTTTTTTACTGTTTTCGTTACTTTTCTTTATACAAATCTGTAGCAGTTCTTCCATTAAAAAAAAATCAATACTAAATTTACCTCTTAGTTGTGGACCGAAATTATGAAACTGTTTACCCGAAAAAAGATAACTAGGCCGTAGAACCACAAGACGACAATTATATCCAGTAGACTAAATCCACACTAAAGGAAATATTAAAGAACAAAGAGTTAAGGAATGTTTAGTAATAAAAACTTTGTGTACGAAACTCTATGATTATTTCTATTTGGGAAGGAACAAAAGAATTCTTCATATGATGATCGAAATGTTAAGTACAATCAGAGCAATAGCCTAAAGCAGAAATAATAGCTGATGATAGCGTAGTCACTGAACAATCTCTACCACATACAATCATCACCCCACACACAATCATAAAAAATCTGAGGTGAAAGTTTAAAAGCCACAGCTCGAATGAAGCCTTGATAATACAGTGAGAAATCCCCAATAGGATTCTAAACTGACTTCAGCTCGAGGGGAGGGAAGCTGTAATTCTCTCTGATAGAAAACAAGCTTGAAAAAAAAAATATATATATTTAGTCCCGAGTTAAAAAGTATCTACAACATTTTTATTTAATATGGAAAATTTGACGTCCTTTTTTGACAGATTTTAGCCTGGTCGAGTGATAATAATCCTTCATAGTTGTTCTTTATCCACTCAAATCCAGATAATGACTGAAAAGTAATCCATCTTAACCAGAAACAGTCACTTCCTAAAACAATCACTTCCCCCCCCCCAAAAAAAGTGGCATCTTCAGCGTAGTGCCAAAGAATGCGAGGTGAAAGCAACAATCGAAAGCCGACAGAGCAAAATACTTGTTAAAATTGACGAAATATCGATCTATTAGTCCTTATCATAACCTCCGTCTTGAAGCTGCTGTTCTCGAGGTAAAATGTAAATTGGATATAGTCACCGAGTCCAGGTTATTATCCGCCTTCTGTTGTAGTGGTGAGGCGAGAGAGGAAGGAAGGACGGGCAAGAAAAGAGGCTGAATTTTTTTTTCTTGTTCGTCTCTCTCTCTCTCTCTCTCTCTCAGACAAAACAAATTACTAAATAAATTAATCTTAACAAAATTTCAACCTTCACTTTCTCTCTTACTCAACATTTCAAACCAAACTGAATTGTTTCCCAAGAAAAAAAAAGTGTAGTCAAGAAAATGGTAGGAGGTCAGGAAAGGGTCGAGAAGACGTGATTCCCTGGGGCACACTGACACGCTGACCTGACTAAGAACCTTCTGCTTGGCCCCCCCCTGACACCTCGCCTAATTACGGAACAGACATACATACATATATTTTTCCCCGGTGATGAAGGAAGTAATACGGGCGCTTTCTGGACCACATTGGGAGTGTTATGTATTCAGTTATCTTGTTCCACCTGATCTCTTTGTACTTTCATTGTGTTTATGAGAATAATTACGAACCGTTTATTATTTTCTGGGTTTTACCTCATAGATATACAGTGAGGTCTCAGAGGGAAAGTGAAAGTGGGTCTTGTATACTGGCGCCTACAATTATGTTGGAGGAATGGTGACACCTGTAGTTAATTAAACATTTATACTGTACTTTTAGTCTCTTGTTACTCATTTTAAATATTACTTGTTATCAGTACATTTTGTTGGAGATAAAATACTTCTTTGTGTGTTAGACATTTCCTATTGTTATTTGTGAGTATTTCAAACACCTTTCAGTTTGTTTTAATTTTCATATAACGGATCAATTCTCTATTTATTTACCAGAGGCGTAGAGACTTTTGATGACTGTGTTGTTGTAATTTTTCAAAGTACAATACACTAATATTCAACAGTTTTATTCTATTGCTTCATTCTAGTTTATTTTCACATCCAATAAACTAAAATATTCACTGGGTATTGCATTTTTATATCGTATTTATTTCACAGTTTAGTTTTTTTTTTTTTCCTAACAGTTAGATTTATTTTTCCCCTCAATGATTTTTTTTCCCCGGGCGAAAGAGAAGACAATTATGGCAAAAGGTCGTCCTCACCCGTGTCTCTGAAGGGGTAACACTCATACTTAAACTGTCTTGCATTTCATAACCTTTATAGTCTTATTGAATTATTTGTTCTCGTTTTTTTTTCCTCCGGCGTTTTCCTGCGACAAGTTTATCACTCTTCTGCTTCATTGATTCTGGTTAGCTGCCAGAATTAGGTTGTGTCTCCTTATGGCGACAGACACACGTTCCCTTCCTAGGTTTTATCACCTCCTCGTCCACATGACTGTCCCCAGTTTCT
>NW_024716703.1:23750915-23758415 GCF_018991925.1 Homarus americanus | reverse complement strand
GAAGAGAAAAAAAAAACTCTGGTAGATTATTTGACGTTGGGGTCTTCTCCTTTTCACTTTCTCTTCACTTTCTCTTGTGCTTCTCTCTGTCTTTGTTACCGGTTGTGTTATGTATGGTAGGCGAGGAAGGAGGGCGAGAGCAGGAAGGAAAGCGGAAGAGAGAGAAAGTGATAAAGAAAATGTATAAAGAGTGAGAGAGAGAGAGATAGGTCTGGCCTGGAGAAGAGTGGGAGGAATTAAGAGAGAGGAAAGAAAGAGAGAAATAGGAAGAGAAAGAGAGGCGGGGAGATGATGGTGGGAGAGATAGAGGGAGAAGAGAGAGAGAGAGAGAGAGAGAGAGAGAGAGAGAGAGAGAGAGAGAGAGAGATGCGAGACTCTTGCATTTAAGAGGAGAAGGAAAGAAGAGAATTATGGATAAGAGAGGGCAGAAAATACACTGACCGGCTGTGAAGAGATAAAGAGAGAAAGAGGAAGTAGGAAGGAGATAATAAGACTCTTTATGTATAGGGGTAGAGAAAGGAGAGTAAAGGAGAGAAGAAGAGAGAAAGAAAACTCTCAATTCCCTTAACTGCGATAACTTGAGTTCCTGAGTACAATAGCATTATACTCAACGACATACAGGCCATCGTCTTGAGAAGATTACGGTATCGTACTCAAGGAATTGAATCGTTGTACTCAAGGGTTTGGATTACTACTCAATGGACTAATTCAGTATTATCGGGAGTTTAGATATCGTACTCAAGGGGTCAAGTATTGGCGGAAGATAAAATAGAGTACAGGAAGGGAAACAGAAAATGAGAGATAACGGAAACTAGTGGCAATAGGAAAGAGAGAGAGAGAGAGAGAGAGAGAGAGAGAGAGAGAGAGAGAGAGAGAGAGAGAGAGAGAGAGAGAGATTTAAATCGGAGGAGAAAGGAAATAGCAACCGAGAACTCTGACTGTAAGTGATAGGAAAAAAAAAGAGAGGAACTGTCCAGGAAAGTAGAGAGAAAGTACTGAGGACGACTGAGAAAGTAGCAAAAGTTTAGGGGGTGAAAGAGAAGAAAAATATACGAGGCAAAACTAAAAAGTTTGACTTAAAAGTATAAGGAACTTTCGGATAAGTTTAGTGATGTTGGAAACTTTTAAAATTGACTGTCTTTTGTTATTGTTGGCGTATTTGATTCTTTATATAATTATACATATATCTATAACACTATCTTGTTTTCATTTGTTTTGGTATAATTTATTAATTTGTTTATTCACTTAATCAATTTAGTTATTTTATGATTTACTCAAATATTTAATTACTTAATGACTTACTTATTGAACACTTAATACTCATTTATGTCAATTCCTTATATTTTACCTTCTTACTTATTTACTCACTTATTACGATACTTATATATTGAGCAATTTACCTATTTATTCATCTTTTTTACTCGATTGACATTCACTCAACAATTTTACCATTTTTTTTATTAATAAAGACAATAATGAAATAAAGTGTCTCTTCACATCACCCCGACGAGACAACTCTCTCTCTCTCTCTCTCTCTCTCTCTCTCTCTCGTAAATATGTAACTGAATTATGATCATTGAAAATCATGAACTCTAAAATCGTTGATATTCGTTAAAAATAACTAAAACTACTAAAAAAATTAAATAAAAAATAGATTCGTCGACACTCTCAAACAACAATGTCCAATTCAGATTATTAAAAACACTCAATTTTTTGCTGCCATTCTGTTGTCATTTCACCTTTTTTAAAATCTGGTAACATTGTACAAATTCCAATTATATCGTTTTCAGCTATGTTTTGTTTCCTATGTACGAAAGTTTTATTGAATTAGTATAGACGGTGACTAAACTCTGAGCACCTGTTTGGTCTAGGACAGGTAATATTAATTTCTGGCTCATCTGTTGCCTATAATACTGGATGTAACGATAAACATTACCCTCACAGGTATTGTATGAACATCACCAGGTACTAGATGCCTCACAAACATTAATATAACTAACCTTAGTGATGTATTATCTCTAAGACAACTACTGTATAAAACTCCCATATTATAAACTTAAGATATTAACAAAAATTCCGTATAAGATATATATATGTGTGTACATTAACCTCTACGATATTATATTACGTTTAGGTTAGGTTAGGTTAGGTTAGGTTAGGTCTCCCCCAGTCAGATGATGGTGGCGCAGGTGGTGGTGGTGATGATTCAAGCGACTTCCCTCACACGACCCGGCGATGCCTTCTCTACCCCATGAGACCCACCGCCACCGCCACAGCTTTAAGGGAAGGTTAGGCTGTATGTCTTGTCCATGAGGAGACAACCTTAAGAAATACTCACCAGAGACACACAAAAGACGCTGTCACCATCAACTTCCTAACCTAACCTATCCTCACCTAACCTGACCCAACCTAACCTGACCCAACCTAACCTGACCCAACCTAACCTGACCCAACCTAACCTAAACTAGATTTATACGTCTATAATTTTATGTACTCTGGTCTGTACTCTTATTAATAACAGTTGCAAAGTGAATGTAATATTACCTGGTGGCGTGACGCGACAAGCCTTCAGCTAATGGACGTTTTCGTTCAGATAGAATTTCAAATTGGAGAAGTTCATCCTGCTAATGAAATTCCTTTCTCTGTCGCTTCTCTTTTCGAGGCAGTGAGCAGAGAGGAAGAAGAGTGGGTTATGGAGTGGGGGAGAGGGAGAGGAGTGGGTTGTAGAGTGGGGTAGAGGGAGAGGAGTGGGTTGTAGAGTGAGGGAGAGGGAGAGGAGGGCTGGGGGAGTGAGGGAGAGGGAGGGTTGTAGAGGAGGGGAGAGGGGAGAGGAGGGTTGTGGAGTGGGGAGAGAGGGAGAGGTGCAGAGTGGGGGAGAGGGGAGAGGAGTGGGTTGTAGAGTGGGGGAGAGGGAGGAGGGGTTGTAGAGAGGGAGAGAGGGAGGAGGGGAGGGAGGGGAGAGGGAGAGTTGTGGGAGTGGGGAGAGGGAGAGGAGGGTTGTAGAGTGAGGGGAGAGGGAGAGGAGGGGTTGGGGAGTGGGGGAGAGGGAGAGGAGGGCAGAGTGGGGAGAGGGAGAGGAGGGGTTGTGGAGAGTGGGGGAGAGGAGAGAGGGGTTGTGGAGTGAGGGAGAGGTGGGTTGTGGAGTGGGAGAGGAGGAGGGTGTAGAGTGGGGAGAGGGAGAGAAGTGGGTTGTAGAGTGAGGGAGAGGAGAGGAGGTTGTAGAGTGGGGAGAGGGAGAGAGAAGAGGGAGAGTGGGTTGTGGAGCGGAGGAATCATAGAAGATAGTCCAAGAGAAATATTAAAGGAACGAGTGAGATTAAATTAATATATTATGACCTCATCACGTCCCGTTACAGTAAATACATTTAATGAAATTTTACACATGAAATAGAAATTTTCTCCTCGTATTGAACTTTAAGCTTATAATAAACTAATAAACTACGTGTATTTCATAAAGCAATTAACTAGAACCAATTATATGAAATGAAAATGTTTGGTGTTATAACTTGAATCAATATGTTAAAAGATTGTTTGATGAGATTTTAAACAAATCAAATTTTTAGAAACCGATTTTTTTTAAGCTAATTTATTTATTTTTTCAGGGGATTTAGAACCGATTTTTTTTAGGCAATTATTTTTCAGGGGATTTAGAAATTGATGAGTTAAGTTGCTTTAGATGTTTAGTCTAACGTCTATTGACACAAATAAACGGTAATAGGTTGTGGATTATTTGCTATTAAAATTATAGTATTTAACGATGCAAAAAAGATCCTCACGCACGAAAAACTTCCATCAGGCGTGACATTAAACGTACATGTGTGTGTGTGTGTGTATGTGTGTGTGTGTACATTAGATCGAGGACTAAACAAACAGACGGAGATGGAAGAAAGAACTGGATCGCTAAATAAGGAAATAAGGAGAGACAAAAGAAGAAAGATTGAAAGAAAATATAAGAGATTGGAAGGAAGAATTAAAAGCGAAAAGGGAGAAAGAAAGAATGAATGAAAAAAAAAGAGAAAAGAGGCTAAGGAAGGAGAGAACGATATAGACAGACAGAGAGACATAGAGAGACAGAGAGAGAGAGATACAGAGAGAGCTTAAAACATCTCTACCAACAAGGAGTTTTATTTCTACTCCTCCCGGGCGCCATATACTGTACTATAAAACACTCCTTTTCGTTTCTCGAGGCGCGGAGTATGAAGAGCAGCCCCACTCACCTGAATAATGAAGGGTGGAAACAAAAATCCTTAAGAAGAACAAAAAAAATGAAGAGTCATATTTTTTCTCTACCATAGATGACGTGAGAAGTGAGAGAGAGAAGTTAAAGATGAGGGAAAAAAGTATGAATGAAGGAATTAAAAAATGGTAGAGGGAACTGGGAATACATAGAGATTAAAATTGAAGTGATACAATGTTAACTAAATTGGTGTAGCAGTCAGTCAGTTAGTCAGGAGTAGGTAAGAGTTGGTGTTATTGATCAAGTGATTGTTTTCATTGTATCTAAGCTACAAGGCGCTGATCATGTTACCTGTGTCTAGTTGATTGAGAATTATCCACCCTGATCCATTCTCGGGGACACACTTATACGTTCACACACACACACACACACACACACACACACACACACACACACACACACACACACACACACACACATACACACACACACACACACACACACACACACACATACACAACATCAACTCGTTTTACACATAAGTGATTCTGACTTTCATCTCATCTTTAGACAATCTTTCGCCTCTGTTTCAGGTCTCGGGATATGCCATCGAGATTGGATTGTTTTCACCGCCGCTGACTTTTTTTTTCAACTCTAAATGGGAATGTGTTTTTTTTTTATTTCTATTAGAGGAGGTTGGAGGAGAGGCTACCATGAAAGGGCGTACAATAACAGGCGGGAAAGTGGCTATCAAATTACGTTTTCACTTAACTAAAATGATCGAACGACAATGATAAAGGAAAACAAACTAATTTTTTTGGGGAGTACGTTAAAATTAGATCTCCCTCCAGAGCATATTTTACCCAAGGATTAAATATCTCAGTGTTAGTTCAGGAAGTAGATTAGATTAGGTTAGGTTGGGTTAAGTTAGGTTTGGTTAGTTAAGACTAGTTAGGTTAGGTTAGTGTTTAATGTGTTTACATCTATTAGAACATTAACACCTTCACAACTTACTAACATTCACGTTAATAACACTTCTTCGTCCATATGAGTTCAACCTTCCTAAAGAATATTTCACTGTTGTGTTGCGTCATACATTATTTCACTGTTGTGTTGCGTCATGCATTATTTCACTGTTGTGTTGCGTCATACATTATTTCACTGTTGTGTTTCATCATATATTATTTCACTGTTGTGTTGCGTCATACACATTACCCAAATTATAGTCACATTCGGACACCGTGATTCATGGGTTACGTATCATGAGGTTTGCTACAATGATTAATGGACTCAGTTGAAACACAAACCTAAAGCAGAGGTGATGACCGTGAGAAGCAACACACCTGCTGGTCCCCTTGAGCGTGAAGCTGCCAACACAAGTCTCTGTTCAGGTTGTCTCCCAGATGAAAGATGATGATGACAGTAGTGATGATGATGATGATGATAGTGTGATGATAGTAATGGTAATGATGATGAAAGTATGATGATGATGATGATGATGACTGACACTACACCATTATGTCCAGTTTAATCATAACAATTCGTATGGAAGGAATGAGACATGGGTGGAGAGAAACCTAACCTAACCTAACCTAACCTAACCTAACCTAACCAAGGCCTGGCTGACGGTCTCTCTCTTAACCTCAAGTTCAGTATTTTATTTCGGCTCCTCAACACACAAACGATGGGACTTAAGACAAATAAGATTACCAGCACTGAGTTTACAGGTCACGAGGGCGAGTTCACTCTGATGTTAATCTAATTGTAGAATGTAAATTGAGTCTCAAGTTCTCTGTTAAAAAAAAAAAGAGGAGAAATCTTGGTCCTAAAGCAGTGTTAGAGGAAATATTTTTAGCTGAGTAAAACATATAACTATTTTATTCTCGTTTCTTAATATTTACTAATAAAATATGCACAGATGATGTTTAGTAATATCAGTATAGCTATATAAATCACGAATGTACCAAAAATATATCGTGGAATATATGCGGTATATTTGTCGTATGAACATTACAGTAACATGACTGACTCGGCTTCAGGTTCTTATGAATTATTGACAATGTCCTCCGATTGTGTCGATGCTTACAGGTAAAAAGCAATACCCTGAACCTTTCTCTATAAAATCCATGTGTAATAATTCAGCAATTCAGCTCTCACATTACTGAGTTAAAATGGTGCACACACACACACACACACACACACACACACACACACACACACACACACACACGCACACACACACTACAGATGTACAGTACAAATGCAACCTTTATTAAATCGCCTTCGAGTATCGTTGTAAGATTAAGTATTTATTCGCAATCTGTATTAATACTGTAAATTCGATAAACCAGTAATCCGCCTTGTGTAGACTCTCTCTTAACTACGATTAGGTGAACAATTTAACTTGCTTATCGACCAGGACTATAGCCACAATATTCACTATAATCTCTTGAGTCACGGCACTATCATCAACCAGGATTATAGCCACAACATTCACTATAAACTCTGAGTCACGACACTATCATCAACCAGGATTATAGCCACAACATTCACTATAATCTCTGGGCCACGGCACTATCATCAACCAGGATTATAGCCACAACATTCACTATAATCTCTGGGCCACGGCACTATCATCAACCAGGATTATAGCCACAACATTCACTATAATCTCTGGGCCACGGCACTATCATCAACCAGGATTATAGCCACAACATTCACTATAATCTCTGGGCCACGGCACTATTATTTACACCGGGAGTTTCGATTTCCCTGCAGCCTGGAGTGTGCTGTGTTCTATCCGTCATTGCCAAGGTAACAGCAGCTCACACGTCTGGCTGGATACTCTGCAAGTGACCCAATAAACTACAGGCGCGTGAAGCTATTTTCTCAGTGTTTATTTTCTGTGTGTGTGTGTGTGTGTGTGTGTGTGTGTGTGTGTGTGCGTGTGTGTGCGTGTTATTTAATTTTTGAAGGCTTCATATTAAGGGTTTAATGTTGGATTAAAATTTTGTGTACGTAAGTGTTTGAAAAAAAGATTTAAAGTGAGTGTATGGGGCTAAAAATGTTTACCTGAGTATAAACTTGTACAAAAATTTACATGTGTTGGGAAATCGTACGTTTGTTACTTCAGGAATTTGAAGTTAGCATGCCACTGATTTTTATTCTTGATTATTATTATTATTATTATTATTATTATTATTATTATTATTATTATTATTATTATTATTATTATTATTATTATTATTATTATTATTATTATTATTATTATTATTATTATTATTATTATTAAACGTATCAAAGTACCAGCTGAAGAACCATTT